>NW_021835420.1:10000-22500 GCF_006345805.1 Octopus sinensis | reverse complement strand
ACATTCACACACACATATACAGAAGCTCACATGCCCATGGAACATATGCATGTATACGCGTACTCACACACATACCAAAATGGACGCTGACGGGCGTATATTAAATACTTGCAGATGTACATGTATAGTATATATATATATATATATACGCACGTACAGGCGTACATGCTTAGATACACATATACGTTTACATACAAACGTGCATACACGCATGCGTAAAAACAAGTATATACATACATGCACGTATATATATGCATATATATATATATATATGTATATATATATATATAAGTATGTATATATATGTTTGTGTATATATATATATACATATATATATATTTATATATATACTTGCGCTCATACATACATGCATACATACATACATTCATACATACATTCATGCATACGTACATGCATACATACATACGTACCTACCTACCTGCATACATACATACATACATACATACATACATACTTACATTCATACGTACATACATACGTACGTACATACAGAGACACTCAAACATACACACATGAATACATACGACCATACAAACATACATACATATATATACATACACGCATACGTACGTACATATATACATTCATACATACATACACATACATACTTGCATGCATGCATGCATACACACGCACACACATACACACACATACACACATACACACACATACACACACATGTCTCTAAGGACCAGGAATTCTGGGATTCCATGAGTCATTGTTTGTATAAAGTCTAAAGTTTCTTAACAATCTCCATAATGTAAAATGACGGAAACCGAGGGAGTGTGGAGGTGGGAGGGAAGGTATCGGACAGCGCAAGAGGAGGAGGAGAGAAAAAGAGGCAGAGAGAGAGAGAAAACGGGGAAACGGATGAGAGGACTTGGAGAGGGAAATAAAGGTTGAAGGGAGGCTGGATGTGTGTGTGTGTGTGTGTGTGTGTGTGCACACATAGATGTTTGCGTGCACTCGTGCGTTTGTGAGTATCTGTGTGTGTATGTCTATATACAAACACATACACACACGCATACATATTATATATGTGTATGAGTGGGGGTAGAGAGAGAGAGAGAGAGAGAGAGAGAAAGAGACATACAGACAGACAGATAAACAGACAAACTGATAGATAGATAGAGAGAGAGGGAGAGAGAGAGAGAGAGAGAGATAGATAGATAGATAGATAGATAGATAGATAGATAGATAGATAGATATAGATAGATAGATAGATAGATAGATAGAGAGAGAGAGAGAGAGAGAGAGAGGGAGATAGATAGATAGATAGATAGATAGATAGATAGATAGATAGATAGATAGATAGATAGATAGATAGATAGATAGATAGATAGATAGATGGATAGATAGAAAGTGAATGGGGAAGAAAGATTTGGTAATGTAAGAGAGAGAGAGAGAGAGAGAGAGATGCTAAGTGAGAGAGGAGAGAAAGTGGTGATTAAGAGAGAGGGAGAGAGCGTATATAGAATGTTGAGTGATAAGGTGAGAAAGAGAGAGATAATACAAGAGGGGGGGTGAGGTATTGAGATGAGAGAAACAGAGAGAAGGTGGAGGTGGCGTTGGTTTAGATGGTGGTGGTGGTGGTGGTGATCGTAGTTCGTGGTGTCAGTGGTTGTTGGCGATGGCGGTAGCGGTCGTCGTCGTCGGCGTCGTAATGTGATGGTTGAGGTGGCGATGGCGATGATGATGGTGTTGGTGGTGGTGGTGGTGGTTGTGATGGAAAAAAAAGCGGGTAAAAATATTCGAGATGTTAAGAGATATTTCATTAGATCAGACTGGATAGCAACTGGTGTCCATTTTGCCTTAGTAATTACAGGTCGACCTTCTCCACGTTGCCGTCGTTGTCGTCGTCGTAATGGTCGTGGCCATTGTTGTTGTTATTGTTGTTGTCGTCACAGTAGGGTGGAGGTGAGGATATCGAGTTATTGTGGCGGTCGGTTCGTTACTGTTGTCATCAGCGTTGTTATTGTAATTATTGTTGCCGCTGTTGTCGCCGTCATCACCGATTTTATTGCTGTTGCTGTTGCTGTTGAGCGAATGGTCTTCGTCCCATTAGTGGGAGAAGTCCGAAACGTGGTCCTTTGTTATTCGTAAGACCCGCAGAAGAGAAACCAGGTCAACCCCCGACACCGAGAGCATCGACGGATGGATGAATGTGCATCCAGGCTCAGCGGTTGCGTAGGAAGTCGGGGACAAGAAACAGGAAGAAAGAGTGCGAGAAAGTTGGGGCGAAAGAGTACAACAGGGGTCGCCACCACTCCCTGCCGGAGCCTCGTGGAGAGTTAGGTGTTTTCGCTCAATAGACACACACAACGCCTGGTCTGGGAATCGAAACCGCGATCCTCCAACCGCGAGTCCGCTGCCCTAACCACTGGGCCATTGCGCCTCCACTGCTGCTGCTGTTGTTGTCATCGTTGTTGTTGTGTTGTTGTTGTTGTTGTTGTTGTTGTTGTTGCTGTTGTTGCTGTTAAGGCAGCGAGCTGGCAGAGTCGTTACTGCGCCGGACAAAAGGCTTAGCGGCATTTCGTCCGTCCTTATGTTCAGAGTTCAAATTCGGACGTGGTCGACTTTGCCCTTCATCTTTTCAGGAGGTCGATAAAATAAGTACCAGTTGAATACTGGGGTCGACATGAACAACTCCCCCCTCCAAAAAAAAACAACCCCTGCTGGCCTTGTGCCAAAATTTGAATCCATTATTGCGGCTGTTGTCTTCATTTTTGTTGTGATTGTTGTTGCTATTGCTGCCGTATGAGCCGTTGTCATCATCACCGTCGTCATTATTGCTGTCGCTGTTTTTTTCTTATCACCGCCATCTTGCCATCAACCCAGTATCTCCCCCCCCCCCGAAACGGTGGGGTCGCAGCCTGAAAGGTTGTTGTTCTGGTGTCGATAGGTTGAGTTGATGCTTCTTGGCTTGCACGTAGAAATAACTGAACACACGCGAACATTTAGCAAAAGATTTATTTTATCGCATACTAGCAGTATCGCCCGGCGTTGCTCGGGTTTGTAAGGGAAATAACTATATAAGCATTTTTAGAGAGTTACTTCCCTTATATAAACCGAGCAAAAAATGCATTAAAAATGCGGAAAAATGGTAAATTTTTTTTTAAATCGTAGACTCATCGTAGATGCGCGCTAATACTCAGAAGGGCTCGATATGAATCACGACTATAAGATACCCGCTTTTGGTTCAACTGCACCGCAAAATGTGGGAGTAGTTAGGAATCTAAATCGGAGGAGACAGACTCTCACACACACAACTTCAGTTTTATATATAAAGATAAAGACAAACTGCGTTGGCCTTTTACG
Source organism: Octopus sinensis (assembly GCF_006345805.1). Classification (NCBI taxonomy): domain Eukaryota; kingdom Metazoa; phylum Mollusca; class Cephalopoda; order Octopoda; family Octopodidae; genus Octopus; species Octopus sinensis. The sequence goes on along the minus strand of NW_021835420.1, from coordinate 19,161 downwards.
AATACAAATAACAACAACAATAATCACACACCGAGTGGGAGATACTGCTTGCAGTTTATGGCAAGCTTCTGATAAAGCAAAATGCAGCTGTCGCTTGCCGAGCTTACCTAGATACAATTGCACTACCTTTGTGCTGACCGATTCCTGTCATCTTCTTTGTACCATTTGTCTTAGCCGCCTTCCTGGGTCGTCTGGTTGGTAAAAATGCGCGCAGAACAGTTTTTATAGGTGACCGAAAGCCAAATTCAAGAATGTTCGAGAAAACCCGTCCATTCTATTGCTTCACGTTGATCAATCGATTAAGAGAACGATCATGTGAAACTATCATCGTTTACTCGTGCCATTTCATTATGCTAAACCCTTAATCCTTACACATTTTTATTTCGCTCTCCGGTTTTCTCGTTCTTTCTCTCCATTTTTTCCCTCTTATCCCTTTCTGTCGAACAATGTAGGGTCGAAACGTCCAAGACTTTTGCATTCTTCCCGAGCGTCAAATTAATACACCTGCTTGGTGTTTCCTCACCTGCCTTTGACTTTCGTTTTCTGTAATATTTAACTACAACACACACACATACGCACACACGTAATACATACACACACACACACACACACACACACACACACACACATATACACACATAACATACATATATATATATATATAATATATATAATATATATATACATATACATATATATGCACATACATACTATATGCATATATACACATACATACATATATATATATTACATAAATGTCTTTTTAAAAATCAAGTCTAGGACTGTTTCCTTAGAAGAAGCTTTTTTTCGCTCTCAATAAATTTCTCGGTAACAAGGCAGAAGCATTTGTTGTGATAATAGAAACTTTTTGTACTTCGTTCAAAATTTGAATCTTGTGCTTGGAAAATTTCAGCTCACCATACAAAAGTGAGCTGAAAAATAAAACTCGTAAACCCGGGGGTCTCGTAAAGCGGGTCCTCGTAAAGTCAGGTATTAATGTACATCAATGTGTGTGTGTGTGTGTGTGGTGTGTCAAGTCACTCTTAGTGCTACTGGTTACAAGCAACGTAGGGCACTGACCCACCATAGAGTCGGACTGTCTGCGACTTAACCGCCTTTCCAAATCTTTCTTCTTCTCACTTGGCCTTCACATCTCCTCTTCACCCTAGACATTAAGCCCCTGACTAAATTGTCACAACCTCTGCAGGCACATGGCCTAGTGGTTAGAGCAGCGGACTCGCGGTCGAGGGATCGCGGGTTCGAATCTCAGACCGGGCGATGTGTGTGTTTATGAGCGAAACACCTAAGCTCTACGCGGCTCCGGCAGAAGGTAATGGCGAGCTTCTGCTGACTCTTTCGCCGCAACTTTCTCTCACTCTTTCCTCCTGCATCTTGCAGCTCACCTGCGACGGACTGGCGTCCCATCCAGGTGGGGAACCTATACGCCAAGGAAACCGGGAAACCGGTCACTGTGAGCCCTAATGACCTATGGATGGCTCGAGAAGGAACAAACAAATTGTCACAACTTCCGCGGCAACCGTCTTTCTTGCCCTTAAATATTTCCTCGACAGCCTTACTACTCTCGAACCGAGAACCTCTACTTTTCTCCATCTCACCGAACTTGCCCTTATCTCAACTGCTTCTCATTTTCCAAAAGGTTCTACTGGCAGGTTGCTGGGGCAAGCATGGAGATGAAGGTGGCTCCCATCTACGCCAACCTATTCTTTGTTCATCTTGAGGCCCAGATTTTTACTTAATTCACTGAATCTACCCCAACAGTTTTAGAATTTATAACGTAAAATTTTAAAGAATAATTTACTGTGTAGGCTTAAACAACGATGATGATGATGACGATGATGATGATCTTGATGGCGCCGATGATGATTGGTAATGATGGAGATGGTAACGAGGATGATGATGATGGTGAAGCGGATAATGGTGATGACGGTGATGGTGATGATGATGATGATGGTGGGTAGGAGGATGAAGAGGACGATCAGAACAATAATGATGATGATAATTAATGACAACAAAGACGATGACGACGATGAATTGAGGATGATGACAACGACTACGACGACGACGACTGCGATGACGACTACGACGACGACGACGATGATGCTGATGATGACTATGATGACGACGATGACGAATTGATGACAAAGATGATGATAATGATGATCATGATGGTGATTATGATGATGATTATGACAACGATGACAGCAACGATGACAATGAAACATCGAGGGAGGAGCGTTATCACAGATTTTCCAACTTCCTGTGTCCGAAACAGAACCTCTCCCCAACCCCACTCCCACCCCTGACCACCTCGTCTCTAGATTGTCTGCTTTAGTTACTTCAGTTGCATCAGAAGCATTCTCTTGTTCTTTTGCATCATCTCCAAATCTGGAGATGATGCAACAACAACCAACGAACAACTGACGCAATCAATCGGTAGACATTAAAACCAACAGCAACAACATTTCGAACATTTTAATGAAGGATATACAGAGTAGCAACCCAAGTTGGATTCTCTCCTTCGCTGAATGCCCTGGCGACCCCGAAAACACATATTTTATCCAAACTTATTGAGTACTGAATGTATGTTTTTTATTTTATTTTATTTTATTTCTTTTTCGTGCCCAAAGACTCATAAGACCAGTTATTCGGTTTCCACAACATTCCCCTGAGCAGGACGTTGTAGCATTTAAGACAGGGCCGGGTTTATAGGGGTGCAGAGAAGGCAATTGCCCCGGGCATCTGAAAGATATTGGGGGCCCCCTGCACTCAAAACAGCAAGGCCCATCCACCTTCCAGCAATCAGGCATGAAGCGGATCTCTTTCACTATATAAAGGTATGTTGGTTTCTTTAAAATATCATGGATTCTTTTTTTGTGATAAATAACCATAGATTTTGTCACCTTAAGGACACCAATTCAATTAAAAAACAGTTTAGTACCCTTCCCCCAAAAGCAGCTACAATTCTTATGGGAATTGTAGCTGCTTTTGGGACAACAACAGAGAAAAGGGAAACAACAGAGCACTCCTGAACTTGTATGTATGTATGTATGTATGTATGTATGTATGTATGTATGTATATATGTATGTATGTATGTATGTATGTATGTATTATATGTATGTATGTATGTATGTATGTATGTATTATATGTATGTATGTATGTATTATATGTATGTATGTATGTATGTATTATATGTATGTATGTATGTATTATATGTATGTATGTATGTATGTATGTATGTATGTATGTATGTATGTATGTATGTATGCATGTATGTATGTATTATATGTATGTATGTATGTATTATATGTATGTATGTATGTATTATATGTATGTATGTATGTATGCATGTATTATATGTATGTATGTATGTATGTATGTATGTGTTATATATATGTATGTATATATGTGTTATATATATGTATGTATATATGTGTTATATGTATGTATGTATTATATGTATGTATGTATGTATATATGTATGTATGTATGTATATATGTATGTATTATGTATGTATGTATTATATGTATGTATGTATGTATGTATGTATGTATTATATGTATGTATGTATGTATGTATGTATTATATGTATGTATCTGTAAATGTATGTGTTTGTGTGTGTGTAATTATAAATGTATATACAGATAAAGAAATTGGTAGAAAGAAGTTATTGTCTCTCGGTCAAATTCCTTCTTTCAACGTATGACTGAACAATGACCTTGGCTTGACCGATTGCAGTTAAAGGTACAAACATACACACACACACACACACACACATTTCTATTTCTAAACCTACTTCAGTGAGGTATTGAAAACTGGTCTTATTTCTTGAAACAAGTAAAGAAATATACTCCAAAATTTGAATTTTGAATTTAGTTTTATTCATAAGATTTCATCTCTCAACAGATAAAAGCATTCTTTTTTCAGCTTTAAAATGTTTGTGTATGTATTCAGATGTTTGTCATTAAATCAACCGTTTTTCTTTCTTATTTTCTCTTATATTTTTCGTCATTCTATCAAACACTAGAAAATCACAATATGGAAGTGGGGCAAAATTGGTAACTGCGTCAAAATGAATAATTTCTAATTTCTTGTTTTCTTCCTACCTGTTTGAAACCATTATATCGCAATTATTGCATACCCGTTTTGTACCATTGGGAATAAAAATTGGTCAGTGTTTTCGTAGTTGTTGAAGTTGAGAATTTGAAACATAAGTGATTGGTACTTTTTTTTCCAGAAATTTTTCCTCAAATTCGCCCCGATTGTAATTGAAGCAGTCAAAAAAATTTCTGGATAATAATTGGTGCTTAACTATCAACATGCTTTCTTTTTTTTGTATTTTATATCTATTTTTTTTTCAAACCAATATCTAATTGTATATTGAAAAGTCTCTGGTATTTGGGTGCGGTTGGAATATGATACCTATTTTTTTATTACCCACAAGGGGCTAAACGTAGGGGGGACAAACAAGGACAGACTTACGTATTAATTCGATTACATCGACCCCAGTGCGTAACTGGTACTTATTTAATCGACCCCGAAAGGATGAAAGGCAAAGTCAACCTCGGCGAAATTTGAACTCAGAACATAGCGGCAGACGAAATACTGCTAAGCATTTCGTCCGGCGTGCTAACGATTCTGCCAGCTCGCCGCCCGGTTGGAATATGATACCATACACCAGATTGGAAGTTATTAGCAATATTTGTAGTGACTTACATAATCAGAGAATGGATTAAACTAGATTAGCTCCTGTTTGCTTGTTCTCTCCTTGTACGGATTAAGCATGGGATCGTCCATATAGATTAACATCTCGCTGGCTGGAGCCTCGTTGGCGGTTCCCTTGTCGAAGATTTCAGGGCACACAGCAAAATTTTCTGCTTGATACTGGATAGCTAATTATAACTAGAGAAGATTGGAGTTCACGCAGTTTAAAAACTACAATGTCGAAATTGGGGCAAAACGAGTAATGACATATTTTAGTTATTACTTCTCTTCAACTGCTTACTCCTTACTCTTTTTACTCTTTTACTTTGACTGCGGCCATGTTGGAGCACCGCCTTTTAATCGAGCAGATCGACCCCGAGACTTATTCTTTGTAAGCCCAGTACTTATTCTATCGGTCTCTTTTGCCGAACCGCTAAGTGATGGGGACGTAAACACACCAGCATCGGTTGTCAAGCAATGCTAGGGGGACAAACAGACACACAAACACATACACACACACACACACACACACACACATATATATACATATATATATATATATATATATACATATATACGACAGGCTTCTTTCAGTTTCCGTCTACCAAATCCACTCACAAGGCATCAGTCGGCCCGGGGCTATAGCAGAAGACACTTGCCTAAGATGCCACGCAGTGGGACTGAACCCAAACCATGTGGTTAGTTAGCAAGCTACTTACCACACAGCCACTCCTGCTTGGTACATTAATATATATATTTTTTGTTTGTTCCTTCTCGAGCCATGCCTGGCTCACAGTGACCGGTTTCCCGGTTTCCTTGGCGTATGGGTTCCCCACCTGGACGGGACGCCGGTCCGTCGCAGGTGAGCTGCAAGATGCAGGAGGAAAGAGTGAGAGAAAGTTGTGGCGAAAGAATCAGCAGAAATTCGCCATTTCATTCTGCTGGAGCCGCGTGCAGCTTAGGTGTATCGTTCATAAACACGCAACGCCCGGTCTGAGATTCGAACCCGAGCTCCCTCGACCGCGAGGCCCGCTGCTCTAACCACTAGGCCATATGCCTCCACACATTAATATATATTTATATGGAAGAAAGCTACTCCAGCAGATCGTGAAAAAGCTATGGAGAATATTTTATATTGAGTTTTTAAATTTAGTTGAGTTTCATTAACTTAATATCATGTGCTATTTTTCCATGATCCTCTCTCATTTGAAAAAGATATTTAAAATTTTCGTTGCATTTTTGATCTTTCTGGTGTCTAAGAATGGATTTTTATGTGTATGGATCCTTTTTCGAAAGTAATGCTGGAGGACTTGTCTTACTCGTTTTGCCCCGCCTAAATTTGTCTTTTATATATTACTATTTTATTCTGCGGACCCCCTCCCCCCAGTCATTCAATGTTTAAAAAAGATTCCATCATATTTTTGTAATTAAATATTAGAAACTGAAAAAAAGAAACGCTATTAAACATTTTATGAATTGTAGAAATACGACCAAATTATTGGGCATAAATTTTAAGAACAAAATCTTATATGGATCCCATTTGAGAACCACTGGTCTGAATTACAGTTGATTCGTGGTTCGAATCTCGCTGGGAGCTTCCCATCTATTTTTTCTGTTAACCTTCTCTGTTACATGCAGCTATTTATTGCTGGATTGATATTAGAGATACCTTGGTGTTGAAGTTAAAAGACAAGGAAACCAGTATTTAAGACAAACCATGCAGTGGGAAGGGGAGACAACCAACTGCAATCACTGACACAATTCGAATTGATTTCCGCCGACAGACGTCTCACAATCCGTGAAGTTGCTGCACAGCTGGACTGTGGTCACAATACACAACAAAAGACAGTGGAAGAGTTTGGATATCGGAAAGCGGGTGCAAAGTGGGTACCTCGGCAGTTGACACTCGATTTGAAGGAGAAACGAGTGGATGACATGCTGGATGCGTTTAAAGCCAGCGAAGACACGCTCTTGTTCGATCTGGCAACAGTGGAGGAAACGCGTGCGCATCCTTATAATCCGGAAACAAAGTTATCAGGTCGTAGTATCATGATGAACATTATAATACAAGGCGTGAAATAAAACTAGCGATAATGCCCTAAAGTGGGGGAAGTTATATCTTAGGTCTCTACACTTCCAAATAAAGCGAGACAAAGAAGGAGTTTTTATTCGGTCCTTGGAACTAAAGGAGTTCAGATTAGATCAAAAAATCATCCTAATTTCAACGCCAGACATCACATGTTTTCCCCAAACAGAGAGGGAGAGGGGGAGAAGCAGAGAGCACGAACAAGAGTACAACGAACGGGCAAGTGAAGTCTGGATTCGAAGCGAACATCGAATATTTTATTTAGAACATTGCATTTTCATTCATTAAAGACGTATTAGATAATGAAGTCATAAGAGTTAAATAAATACTTGTTAATAATAGAACATCAGTGAATAAAACTGGTGAACAATAAAAAAAAGCTTAAACAATACATGAACTTAAAAGAAGTTCATTTCATAGAACATAGACATTACACCTAACTGCAAACAATAAGAATAGTTTAAAAAACTATCACACTTGAAAACTTTTTCTCTACACAAAAACCACAAAACTGAATGTTACAGAACGTATTTCAGACAACCAATGTAGTAAACAAATTTCATTGTAAACATGACAGCTACAAACTTCATGATTGTAATTATTATAACGTATACACAAATATGACATTTTCTTATTTGGTTGATCCTACATTTGCCACAAGATGTTATTACAGACATTACGATGCAGCACATAAAACCTATCTATCGCCAATGCTCCTGGTGACTGTTGTAGTCTCTACACTTCCAAATGAAAAGTGTTAGTGAAGTGGCGTTCTCCCTGTCAATGGAACGAAAGGAGTTCAGATGTCGGAAATGCCGTCATTTGAAGATGTTGGTGGTAGATCCAACAGTTTCTCTGGATACCATGTACTGGCGTGGGTACCTCTATATTCCATGGCATTGGAACAATAAAAACGCTTTAGCGAGCAAGAGGTTTTATTATTATTTTTTTTTTTTTGGCAATAGCAAGGCAGTTACTAAAATGGAGGTGGCTACGGAGGCATATATTTTCGGTTGTTATGTTGAAAATTCTAGGCAAAAATAGCTAACCTTAACATTTTGTATATTGAAAAGTCTCTGGTATTTGTGTGTGGTTGGAATATGATACCATACACCAGATTGGAAGTTCTTAGCAATATTTGTAGTGACTTACATAATCAGAGTGGATTAAACTAGATTAGCTTCTGTTTGATTGCTCTCTCTGTGTACGGATTAAGCATGGGATCGTCCATATAGATTAACATCTCGCTGAAGGTACTGCTGGCTGGAGCCTCGTTATAGTTGATGGTTTCCTTGTCAAAAATTTGAGGGCGCGTAGGAAAATCTGTTTATGCTTGATACTGGATAGCTAATTATAGCTAGAGAAGATTGGAGTTCACGCAGACATATAATATCTCCTTATCTGGATTCTTATAAGAATGGTGCTTACGTAATATTTAGGCAATTAGCTAGCGTTAGGTCGGTGGAGGAAAGGCGGCAAGATAGAAGAATCATTAGCATGTTGGACGAAATGCTTAGTGGCATTTCTTCCGAATCTTCATTTTCTGATTTCAAAACCTGTCGAGGGAAACTTTGTCTTTCTTCCCATCGGATATAATTAAAAAGACGTATTAAGTCAAATCCTGGGGTCGATGTAATCGACTTACCTCCTCCTCCTCCTCTCAAAACTTTAGGCTTTAGACCCTGCAACGGACCAACTTCCCATTCGGGGTGGAGGTGGGAGGCGGATGTCACCTTTTCGGTCAGTTAGACACCATGGATAGGGGCAACTGATCTTATGACTGAAGGGCTCAAGAAAACTAAAAATATATATAAAAAAATAAGTTTTAACGGGGATAGTCATATTGAAGTGACGCTCCTTGTAGACGTCTGTCAGGACCTTTCCGAATTGAGCCATTGTACGACTGTAAGACTGTGATGGCAGGTTCGTTTCCTGAAGATGACAAAGGTAAACTGTATCGGAACCTTATCTTGTAGCGTTGGCTTGGATCGGAGGTCTACTCGACCAGGGTTAATTTGGAGGCAAACAACAACAACTGCAACAACAAGAACATCTACTACTATCACAGTTAACTATTAACTCTCATCACCGACACACACGGCCACCACCAACACCATCTTACACCGCCTCAACAGCCATCACTTTCCATATCACCACCACCACTACTAACACATCGCCAATACCTATTTCTTTACTACACACAAGGGGCTAAACACAGAGAGGACAGACAAACAGATTAAGTCGATTATATCGACCCCAGTGCGTAACTGGTACTTATTTAACCGACCCCGAAAGAATGAAAGGCAAAGTCGACCTCGGCGGAATTTGAACTCAGAACGTAACGGCAGAC
>NW_021835420.1:0-5000 GCF_006345805.1 Octopus sinensis | reverse complement strand
ACAACAATTACGATGGGATTTTTTTCCACCAAGGTTTGCAGAACCTCCTCGCCAAGCTCTATAGATCTTCGGGGACGAGGCTCGTCTACTAGGCTGTATTTTCCGGCTCGGAATTTCTGGAACCACTGTTGACACACGCTTACGTTTATTGTCCGATCTCCATATACTGCATTAATATTCCTCGCACTTTCCGTTGCGTTGTTGCCTCATAAAGCAAAATATACCGAATATGCTCCTTTGTCACTTCCACTATAGCTTTGAAAAAATAACTATTGAAATTGAACTGCACTCTTCAAAATTTACACTAAGAATAAGGACAATGTAAAATTATTACCTGCTTTTATAGCAAGTTAATGCAGGTAGTTTACCCCGTTCCCCTCCGTCTTTTAGTTCATGCAATTAAAAAAAAACCTCATTATTTATGGGACGACCGAAAGTGTGTGTGTGTGTGTGTGTGTGTGTGTGTGTGTGCGCGCGTGCGTATGTGTGTGTGTGTGTGTGTGTGTATAAAGTTGTGTTGCAAGATTCCTGATGTAAAACCGTGTATTGAAACAGATATTGTTGAATTTCAGGATGGTCATATGTTTTTTTTTTTTTGGTGTTGTTTTGCCAAAACGCACTATATATTCGTTCTTCACTCGTTTATTACTGTTCTTATTCTAACTCATGTCCATCGTTCGGAAATCTTTCGTCACACATCTGTGACCTCTTCAGCAACACTTTCTGTCCTTGTGTGTGCTCCTGCTCCACTTAATCCATTTTTTTTCTTTTCATTTCTTTTCTTTTCTTTGTACTTGTCTCATTCTATCCTTCATATCTGCTAACCTATGTCCCAGCAGCGTTTGAACAATATTATCGACTGCAGCCATACTGGAGCACCGCCTTGAAGGATTTTATTCGAACAAATCGACCCCAGCACTTATTTCGTAAGCCTAGTACTTATTCTATCGATATCTTTTTCCCGACTGCTAAATTACGGGACATAGACACACCAACACCGGTTGTCAAACGATGATGGCGGACAAAACACACACATACAACACACACACACATACAATATAATATATATATTATATATATATATATATATATATATATATATATATATTCTTTACTGCCCACAAGGGGCTAAACATAGAAGGGACGAACAAGGACAGACAAAGGATTAAGTCGATTACTCGACCCCAGTGCGTAACTGGTACTTAATTTATCGACCCCGAAAGGATGAAAGGCAAAGTCGACCTCGGCGGATTTTGAACCCAGAACACTTAACGGCAGACGAAATACGGCTAAGCATTTCGCCCGGCGTGCTAACGTTTCTGCCAGCTCGCCGCCCTATATATATATATACGACGGGCTTCTTTCAGTTTCTGTTTACCAAATCCACTTACAAGGCTTTGGTCGGCCCAAGGCTATAGTAGAAAGCATTTGCCCAAGGTGCCACGCAGTGGGAATGAACCCGGAACCATGTGGTTGGGAACCATGTGGTTGGGAACCATGTGGTTGGGAACCAAGTTCCTTACCACACAACCGCGTCTCTCTTTCTCTCTCTTTCTCTCTCTCTCTCTCTCTCTCTCTCTCTCTCTCTAATATATATATATATATATATATATATATATAGTGGTTTCAAATTTTGGCACAACGCCACCAATTTCAAGGAGGTGGGGGGTAAGTTAATTACATTAACCCTAGTTCTCAAGTGGTACTTGTTTTATCGACCCCGAAAAGATGAAAAGCAAAGCCGACCTCGGTGTATTTGAACTCAGAATGTTAAGGCGGACGAAATGCCACCAAGCAATTTTGTCCGGCTTGCTAACGACTCTGGCAGCTCACCATCTTATGCATCTCCATAATGGAAAGTAATTAATGCAATTAACTGGATTATTATTATTATTATTTTTATTCTGTGTTCGAATCCTGCGAACGTCAATTCTATTTTTCAAGTGTCCCAACTAAACGAAATTCGTACCAGTAATATACCAGTGATAAACGATGAACAAAAAGCTACATTTTATCATTTCATAATTTCAAAATCTAATTTTTTGTTTAAATAATAAAATATTAATAAACTTTGTTTTAACTCTTTGGAGGAAGGAGCAAGTCAATTCCAACGATTCTAGTATTCAGCTGGTACTTAGTTATCGACCCCACACGCGAAGATTGAGACGGACCGGCCTCCCGTCCAGATGGGGAACCTATACGCCAATAAAACCGGGAAAACCCGCCCTTATGAGCCAAACATGGTTCGAGAGGAAGACTACAGCAACACTCGAAGATAACTGGCACCGCTAAATTGCAACGCTTTCCACACAATCCATCCATTATTAAAATAAAAATTAGTTTCACTCTTCTTTGGGAGCGGCGAACTGGCAGAATCGTTAAGCATACCGGGCGAAATGCTCAGCGGTATTTCGTCTGCCGTTACGTTCTTGGTTCAAATTCTGCCGATATCGACTTTGCCTTTCATCCTTTCGGGGTCGATTAGATAAGTACCAGTTACGCACTGGGGTCGAGATAATCGACTTACTCCGTTCGTCTGTCCTTGTTTGTCCTCTCTCTGTATAGCCCCTTGTGGATAGTAAAGAAATAGGTATTTTGTCTGCCGCTACGTTCTGAGTTCAAATTCCGCCGAGGATGACTTTGCCTTTCATCCTTTCGGGGTCGATTAAATAAGTACCAGTTACGCACTGGCGTCGATATAATCGACATAATCCGTTCGTCTATCCTTGTTTTTCCTCTCTGTGTTTAGCCCCTTGTGGGTAGTAAAGAAATAGGTAGTTTGTCTGCCGCTACGTTCTGAGTTCAAATTCCGCCGAGGTCGACTTTGCCTTTCATCCTTTCGGGGTCGATTAAATAAGTACCAGTTACGCACTGACGTCGATATAATAGACTTAATCCGTTTGTCTGTCCTTGTTTGTCCCCTCTCTGTTTAGCCCCTTGTGGGCAGTAAAGAAAGAAGAAACAATTGACGCCTTTCATTTGCGATATATTTCTCAAAATTCGGCGCATAAACATTTTACTTTCTATCTTAAATATAATTTCCAACACATTTAATTGGTTGATTAAAATAATTGCCATTCTCTCACTTGAAAATGTCTTTTTTAATATTTTTAACATTAAAAATATTTTCATTTTCCTAAATTTCTTTCAAATCTCAGACGTTCTGCCCCTCTCACCTGTAAAGTCTTCTGTAGATCTCGGCATTTAGGAACGAAAATATGGTCTTTATTTGCAGACCTTACAAAAGCCTGGCTGCAATTAAAGGAAATCTTTGGGTGGAGCCGGGCTGAAGTCGGGGTGGGTAGTGAATGGAAAATAAACGGGCGTTTAATTGTGAAGTTTATGGGTGCATGATTATCCAAAGACTAACGTCTTCAATGGAGTAATAATAATAATAATAATAATAATAATAATATAATAAATAATAATAATAATAATAATAATAATAATAATAATGAGATATTTTCTTTCATTGATTACCGAGTTATATATGTACTCATTCATCTGTAGTAATGAAGAGGAGGGTGAAGGGGAGATTGTTGTTGCTCTTGATGATAAAAATGATAATGAAGATGACGATGACGACGACAACGACGACGACAATGATGAGGATGAGGATGAGGAAGAGGAGGAATGATAGGAGAAAGAGGATGAGGATGACGGTGACGGCAACGGCGATGACAACGACGACGACGACGATGATGATGATGATGATGATGATGATGATGACGATGACGGTGATGAAAGCCAATTGGTAAATAATTCAAACAAGTTAAATAAGAATTATATAAATAGATGTAAAAATAAAATGAAATTTTAAAAAAAATGAAAACGATGAAAGGAAACAAGGAAATATTTACTAATTTTTCGTTCGGTTATATTTGTTTACAGTTTATTTCGTTTGAAATCCCCCGCACCCCACCTCTGCTCCATCCCAATCCTGCACCATCCACCCTGCTCCCGCGACCCTCCACCCTCCTACCGCCAATTTATTGGGCATTGAACCAGATGGAGTTAATAACTTGTTTGTTACAAAGTGCACCAGAGAAGGGAGGACAAAAATATCTTCATGGAACAACAACCACACTAATAATAATAATAATAATAATAATAATAATAATAATAATAATAATAATAATAATAATAATAAATATTAATGATGATGATGATGATGGTTTCTTTTATTGGTCACAAGGGTCCATACGTACTAAATGCAAAACGTATCTTAGAAAAGGGATTAAAACGCATGCAGCTACACACAAATAAGCACACACAAGTACAAAATATTCATATATGTACACATACACATACATATACAGTGGGTTCAGTCCCACTGCGTGGCACCTTGGGCAAGTGTCTTCTGTTATAGTCTCGGGTCGACCAATGCCTTGTGAGTGGATTTGGTAGACGGAAACTGAAAGAAGCCTGTCGTATATATGTATATATATATATATATATATATGTGTGTGTGTGTGTGTATGTGTGTGTGTTTGTGTGTCTGTGTTTGTCCCCCTAGCATTGCTTGACAACCGATGCTGGTGTGTTTACGTCCCCGTCACTTAGCGGGTCGGCAAAAGAGACCGATAGAATAAGTACTGGGCTTACAAAGAATAAGTACCGGGGTCGATTTGCTCGACTAAAGGCGGTGCTCCAGCATGGCCACAGTCAAATGACTGAAACAAGTAAAAGAGTAAAAGAGAGTATATACATATATATATATATATATATATGAATGTATGTATGTATGTATGTATGTATGTATGTATGTATGTATGTATGTATTCATATTTACATATATATTATAGAAAGTATCTATCAGGCCATCCCATAAGTTCTGTCCGAATTTTGAATAAAGAAAACAAGTGATCAAATGTTATAATTAATTGAATTATCAATGCATTTTCCCTGATTATCTATCACTTCCTTTCATCTACTTGCAAGCTTTATAATCCCATCAATGTAAAACTCTTTTGGTTTCAAAGAGAAAACTCTGAAATGTC
>NW_021835419.1:37500-40757 GCF_006345805.1 Octopus sinensis | reverse complement strand
TTTGGGGTTGAGTTTGATTTTATGTATATATATATATATATATATATATATATACATATATATACACATATATTATATATATATAGAGAGAGAGAGGAGGGAGAGAGAGGGAGAGAGAGAGAGGGAGAGAGAGAGAGGAAGAGAGATAAATAGGTATATATATATATATATATATATCTGTATACATATATATATATATACACACACATATGTATGTATGAATGTCTGTATGTATGCATGTATTTGTATTTGTTGCCTTTTCCAATTCCCTAATGCCCTCGTCCTTTGACACTCCGATTTGTAACACCTTCTTTATATGGTGGTGGTGTTAGATTTGGTTGTGGTTATGACGGTGGTGGCAGGGTATAGTTGTGATTCTTAAGATGTTTGTTTGAATATATTTATATTTCTGCGATAATCGTGGGTGAGTAAACGAGATGTCAAGAGCGAGGACAAAAGGTAGAAGTAACAGTTTTTTTTACAGCATATACACCCACACACGCCCACCCCCACAGACACACATATTATTTACATACCTGTATGTATGTTTACACACGGGCGCATAAGTGCGCTTCAATGAATGAATATATATATATATATATATATACACACACACACACATACATATACATATACATATGTATATATATAATATATATATATATATATGTATATATATATATATATATATGTATATATGTATATATATATATGGCCCCGCTCGCTTAGCCAGCGAGGTGGCGTCATTTGAAGGCTAAAACAGTGCGAATCGCATTGTGACCAGCGATGTGCAGCAACATTTGATAGCCTGGTCGGGTCACGGTGATCACGGTGATTCTCTCTCTCTCTCTCTCTCTCTCTCTCACTCCCTCTCTCTCTCTCTCTCTCTATATATATATATAATATATATATATATATATATCTTTATATATAAAATTGAAGTTGTGTGTGTGAGACTCTGTTTCCTCTGATTTAGATTCCTAACTACTCCCACATTTTGCGGTGCAGTTTAACCAAAAGCGGGTATCTTATAGTCGTGATTCATATCGAACCCTTCTGGGTATTGGCGCGCGTCTACGATGAGTCTACGATTTAAAAAAAGATTTACCATCATTTTTCCGCATTTTTAAAGATTCTTGCTCGGCTTATATTTGGGAAGTAACTCTCTAAAAATGCTTATATAGTTATTTCCCTTACAAACCCGAGCAACGCCGGGCGATACTGCTAGTATATATATATATATATATATATATATATATATATATATAATACAAGCTGACGTACACGGTAATTCTCGGGAAAGCGGGTGGGGTGGGGATGGAGGTTAGCTTATCCCTTGATTCCGTTCTCATAATTGTTTCGCTGATCCAGTAACAAGAATACAATGTAGCCCTTAAAATAGTTTTTGTGCATTTACAGAGAATACCGAACTGTCTTACACTTGATCTTGTTTTTAGGAATTCCCGATAATTTATGAAATTGTGAAGTCACTTATGTAATAAGATGAAATTAGTTACCCGATAGTAAAAATTCAAATAAAGTTGCGTAACACTCGAACGTACGTCGCGACAAGCTCTAATTATAACAAGTACTTTTGGTGCCATTGTAGTATGTGATCTACATGTCATTGTGATCTACAGCAACATAAATCTCGACCAGCTTGTAATTTTGTTATAAATTTGCAATTATAATTAGAGGAGTGAGTTAAATATTTAAAAAATAACAAAGAAAAATTTTTATCGATTTTTATTTCATACGAGAAACATGAATGCTGTGACTGTTTGTATACAGTACGGATATCATTTAAAATTGCAATAAAGAGATTTTTCTCATTTGATCTTAAAATCTTCCAACAAATAAAATCTAAATGAGATTGAAATGTTTGCAATGGAACATCTCTCGTTTTTTTGAGAAGATGACTTTTAGCTTCTAGCCACGACCGCTCAATGTTCTGCGTACGTGTTCCATCTTGACGATTAACATAGCTTTGCTGGTTGAAATGGATGTTGAAATGGATGTAATATCTATTTAGATTCGAATAAAAGGCGGCGAGCTGGCAGAAACGTTAGCACACCGGACGAAATGCGTAGCCGTATTTCGTCTGCCGTTACGTTCCGAGTTGAAATTCAGCCGAGGTCGACTTTGCCTTTCATCCTTTCGGGGTCGATGTACGACTTAATCCCTTTGTCTGTCCTTGTTTGTCTCCTCTATGTTTAACCCCTTGTGGGTAGTAAAGAAATATATTTAGATTCGAATATGCCGACCATTCATCCGAGTGGATGTCAGAACCTGCTTGCACTTCTCTTAAGATGATTGACTCGAGAGTAGCTCTATATCTTTTTGGAACATAAATGTAGCGACAATCTAGGCCATTTTAAGTCCGAAGACCCATGGACCACCTATTCTTCATCCATGATTTCTACTGTTCACCATATCTGCCTCACTCTCAGTTGATTCGGGTTTTTGATCACCAGTAAGAAGACGACCTCGATTATATTCTCTTCTTCCAGCAAAACGTGCCTCATCTATCCGAACAGGATTTTCGACAGTTCCTACCATTTGTCCTGTTATCGACAGACACAAATGAGAAGGGCAGCGAGCTGGCAGAATCGGTAGCACGCCGGGCGAAATGCTTAGCAGTATTTCGTCTACCGCTACGTTCTGAGTTCAAATTCCGCCGAGGTCGACTTTGCTTTTCATCCTTTCGGGGTCGATAAATTAAGTACCAGTCACTCACTGGGGTCGATGTAATCGACTTAATCCGTTTGTCTGTCCTTGTTTGTTCCCTCTATGTTTAGCCCCTTGAGGGCAATAAATAAATAACAAATGAGAAGCGGACTTCCCTGCACATATTGAACCAGGCGCATATAATCCTCCTGCCCCTTCCAGTCATTCCTTCAGTTAAATCAAATGAGTGATCTTTTACAAAATAATAAAAAAAACAGTTCTAAAATTTCACATAAAGTCAGTTTATAATTTATTGTCCTATTCAAATCTAGTTGTGGAGGAGAATGTGTTGTCTCCTGTGACGAAATACAACGGCGATCAGCAAATTCATGTTCGAATCTGTTGGAGCATATTAAGAATAGATATGTAGGGCAGCATATTATGTGTATGTAACCTATGTATTCTTTTCTTTTACGAGCCAACGAGGTAATCTCTACTTGGTTATTCAACCCAACTAGAAACAGCTGGCGATCACTCTCAAAAAAATCACACCCCGCTGTTTCATTTGAAACAAACGAATGGATACATCT
>NW_021835419.1:12500-32500 GCF_006345805.1 Octopus sinensis | reverse complement strand
AGTTAGAATTTTCTTCTGGTCGAGTAGCCCACCCCGCTCAAACGGTCCCTGAATAAGGTTTGTTTGAGGATGATGAACAAAACACCCATGTTTCCAGAAGCGAATTATTCAAACCCCAAAGAATCCCTCTCAACACATGGCTATGATGCTCCCCCACTACTTCTGCTCGTGATCAGAGATGCACATATCGTCAGCCATTTTCTTACTAACTTTTTACAAGTATATATATTTATATATTCATTTTTCGTTTACTTTTTTCACTCGGTATAAAAACAATATTTTCTTCTATCTAATATACACGGGTCGTCGTTGCAGAAATGAATGGACCGATAATCGTAGCATCATCGTCGTCGAGAGAAATGCCGCAAGGAATTTTGTCAAATGATTCTGTCAATCTCCCCGCCTTTTAAAGATCTGAGTTCAAATCCCACTTAGGTGAACTTTGTCTTTCATCTTTCCAGGGTCAATAAATCAAAATACCAATCAATTACTGGAATCGATTTTAATCAACTTTGCTTTCCGTTTATTCTGAGTCGATAAAATGAAGTACCCGTAGAGTACTGCAGTCGATGTAATCGACTAACCCCTCCCCCGAAATTGCTGACATTGTGCCCGTAGTGGAAAGGAGTATTACGAGAAAAGCTTTATTTTCTTTTTGTCTTTTATACCGCACAAAGAGATACAGAAGCAAGATAAGTGGTGGTGATAGTAGTAGTAGTAGTAGTAGTAGTAGTAGTAGTAGTAGTAGTGGTGGTGGTGGTGGTGGTGTGTTGTTGTTGTTGTTGGCGTTGTTGCTGCCGCCGTTGTTAGCGTTGTTGTTTAGCCCCAGGTGAGTATTGATCAAGGAGAACAATGTTGTTTCCGATTGCCATCATAAAGTATCAATTGATTTGATTAATTGCCCGGACAAAAAGAAAAGAAAAGAAAAAAAAAACAATCAATGACGACCACAACAACAACAACAATAGTAATCCAACAAACACAGCGGAAAACACACACACACGCACACACGTACACACACAAACGCAAACACACAAACGCAAACACACACACACACACACAAACACAAACACACACAAGAAGACACGTAATACGAAAATATAAAACAAAAAAAAAACAAGAAAAAAAACAAAATGCCGTTGATTGCTAAATGGATTTGAAACCTGATACAGTCGGTTTGAAATCCAATACGGTGATCGTGTAACCTTCTTAACAACGCAACGTCGTGTTATTGCGGATTTCATTTATCAGAGGAGACGGGAGTAAATGGACAAAAGAAAATATAAAGAAACTCTCCCTCCTCGCTTGCCCTTAAAATAACAAACCCCCACGGAGTGCTCTAGTTTTTGTTTGACAAGACATAAAAACAGATCTACAGATTATATTATTTTAGGGTTCAGGTGGAGGGTTTGTCGTCAAATGCGATGTTGTGATGCTCATGTTTTAATAAATAATTCCTGAAAGGAGATCATTATGTTCAGAGTGGAGCGGGAAAAAGCCTCTCCTATTTTACATGGCCGCGGGTGCGGCGGCGCTAGTAGAGTTATTTCAATGGCGACGCCATCGCTTATCTTTTATCTTTTACCTTTTATTTGTTCCAATCAGCCTGTGGTCATGCTGGGGCACCGCCTTGAAGAATTTTTAGTCGAACGAATCGCCTCCAGTCCATTTATTTTGTTTTAAAGTACTTATTTTATCTTTCGATTCCCAGACCGGGCGTTGTGAGTGTTTATTGAGCGAAAACACCTAAAGCTCCACAAGTCTCCGGCAGGGGATGGTGGTGATCCCTGCTGTACTCTTTGACCACAACTTTCTCTCACTCTTAATTCCTGTTTCTGTTGTACCTGTATTTCAAGGGGCCGGCCTTGTCACTCTCTGTGTCACGCTGAATATCCTCGAGAACTACGTTAAGGGTACACATGTCTGTGGAGTGCTCAGCCACTTACACGTTAATTTTACGAGCAGGCTGTTCCGTTGATCGGATCAACCGGAACCCTCGTCGTCGTAACCGACGGAGTGCTTCCACTTATTTTATCAGTAGCAGCAGCAGTAGTAATAGTACTAGTAGTAGTAATATGGTGGGGAGACGCTGTGATAGCGTGTCGCTGCATCACTATTTGTTGGTGATTCTCTGCTACACTTGGTGGATGTTGCCTTTGCACCACTCAGGCAACAACCCTCCATCCAACCCACCCATGAGCCTGCTTGAGTAGTCGCTGCTGAAGAGGGTTTTACGAGGTCGGAAGGCAATTCTTACCTCAACGTCTTTTAGTTGCCTTTCATGACACGCGGAGGAAAGGTTGGCTCTATTCTTTGACATGCTCGTCCCCAAACAGCACCAGAGCAACGAGAAATGAAGAGTTTTGCTCAAAAGCACAACACGCCGCCTGGTCCGGGAATCGGAACTACGATCTGGCATTCGTGAGTGCAACACCCTAACCACTTGGCCACGCGTCCCGATAGGATCAAAGGCAAAGTTGGCTACGGCAGCAAAGTGGAGGCGCAATGGCCCAGTGGTTAGGGCAGCGGACACGCGGTCGTAAGAACGCGGTTTCGATCCCCAGACCGGGCATTGTGAGTGTTTATTGAGCAAAAACACCTAAGCTCCACGAGGCTCCGGCGGGAGGAGGGTGAACCCCGCTGTACTCTTTCACCACAATTCCCTCTCCCTCTTTCTTCCTACTTTTGCCACAACGCAGAGGACCCATGGTGTAACCCACTATGGTGTGGTAAACTTTCAGAACCTAGTGTAGATTGCGAATCCTCTGTACCCCAGGATGGTTCAGCTCTCTACCCGTTAAAAGCCACCGTTTACGGAATGAGGATAACAACGTAGCTTTCGCACCCGTGCAACCGCCAGTCTATCGCGTGTGGTGGATGGATCTTCAAGTTGCCACACGCATACTTAGTAACTGAGCGTAGGCTCGAATTAGAGATTATTCTTTGTGGCTAATGGCGTGAGTCCTGGTGTCCTGATTCGAAGAAGAAGAAGAAAAAGAAGAAGGAGACGGTAGTAACGACGGACGAAATGCTGCTAAGCATTTTGCTCGGCATGTTAACGATTCTTATTTCTTTATTGCCCACAAGGGGTTACACACAGAGGGGACAAACAAGGACAGACACACGAATTAAGTCGATTACATCGACCCCAGAACTTAACTGGTACTTATTTAATTGACCCCGAAAGGATGAAAGGCAAAGTCGACCTCGGCGAAATTTGAACTCAGAACGTAACGGCAGACGAAATACGGCTACACATTTCGCCCGGCGTGCTAACGATTCTGCCAGTTCAACACTTTCAATGGAAGACGAAAATAACAAAATGAAGATGAAATAAAAATGATTGAAACGTTAATCGTTTCAAATTTACGTTTATGAAGGTGTGAGGGAGGGGTGATGATGTGGAGTTGGAGGTAGGGAGCGGGGAAAGAGAGAGTAGACTGAGAATGAGGGGAAGGGGACGAGGAAGAGAGGAGAGCTGGAGGGGTGTGGAGGCGAGGAGAAGACAAAGGAGGTAAGAGGAGCGGAAAAGGGGAGTAAGTGAGGAGAAGAAGAGAGGAGGAGGAGGAGAAAAGGAGAAGAAGAAGGAGGAGAAAAGTGGAGGGGGAGAAGGGAGATGATCAGGAAGAGGAGTAGGGGCGAACGGAAGAGGGGGAGGCGGATGTAGTAAGAATGAGAGCGATTAAAGCAGATTAGGGAATTTTAGAGAAAGAAAAAAAATATAGAAAAAAACAATCGAGAAAAGAAAGCAAAACGAGTACACCCCACCACTACCACCGCCACATTCACATCCCCCCACACTACTCGCCTCCCCCCATCAACTCCCTTGCGTCTCACGTGGTCAAAGCCGATGGGATGTAATTGATTTGAGACTGAGTAACTTTACACGTTCCGTGGCCATCTTCGAATAACACCGACCACCTCCGCGGCACCCTGTCACTTTGAGTACCGCCGCCGCCACACCTGAAGCCGGTTACACTGTCATCACCGATACCCTCCACCATTCACTTGAACAGTCCTACATCCACTACTTTCACCACCACCACCACCACCACCACCACCACCACCACCACTACCACCACCACCACCACCACCACCATCACTACCACCATCACCACCATCGTCACCATCACCATCACTACCTTCATCACCATCAGGACCACTACCACCACCACCACCACCACCACCACCACCATCACTACCACCATCACCACCATCGCCACCATCACCATCACTACCTTCATCAACATCAAGACCACCACCACCACCACTACCACCATCACTACCACCATCACCGCCATCACCATCATTACCTTCATCACCATCAGGACCACTACCACCACCACCACCACTGCCACCACCACCACCATCACTACCACCATCACCATCAAGACCACCACCACCACCACCACCACCACCATCACCACCATCACCACCATCGCCACCATCACCATCACTACCTTCATCACCATCAAGACACCACCACCACCACCACCACCACTATCACCACAACTACCACCACCACCACACCACCACCACCACCATCACTACCACCATCACTACCACCATCACCGCCATCACCATCATTACCTTCATCACCATCAGGACCACTACCACCACCACCACCACTGCCACCACCACCACCATCACTACCACCATCACCATCAAGACCACCACCACCACCACCACCACCACCATCACCACCATCACCACCATCGCCACCATCACCATCACTACCTTCATCACCATCAAGACCACCACCACCACCACCACCACCACCACTATCACCACAACTACCACCACCACCACCACCACCACAACCACCATCACTACCACCACCACCACTACCACCATCACCACCATCACCATCACTACCTTCATCACCATCAAGACCACCACCACCACCATGAGTAGGAGAGGGGGTCAAGTTATTGGTGAATGCAAGATGAGAGAAGACTGGCTGAATTGGTGGTGGTGAAGTGGAGGGTATGTGTGTGTGTGTGTGTGTGTTTGGGCAGGTGGATGGAATGGGTGGCCACAATCGCGTTACAAAAAATGTCGGCGTCCAGTTGCTTATTTTTTTAAAGAATCAGTTGGTCGAAACACTTGATTGTGGACGTTGGAACAACTACAACACTAATGACACCAGCAATCAAAATACTACCATCACCAACCACCACCTCCAACACCACCATCACCACCACCACCACCACCACCACCACCACCACCGCCACTACAGCAGCCGCCATCATCAGCAACACTAACACTACCCCTCACCATCCTCACTATCATCATCACCACCACAAAACACCACCTTCACCACCACCACCACCACCACCAATTTTTCTAAACACAGCAATTTGTTTAAACAGTCCCTACTTTTCAATCCTGCCATGGACCCCCCGGGTCAGTTCCCATCAAGTATGACAAACGCTGGTTTTCTGTGTTTAAAAACAGAAATCAATATAGTACTAGATACAGAATACCAGTTTAAAGAGACAGGATAGTCACGGCTGGAATGGCTTTGATCACTTAACACTAAACAACAGTACATATTCTAAACAAGGAGCCTCCACACAGTTGATCAACTTGCTTGAAATAGCTACGAAATCTTCCTCAAAATATATTTTCGTCGGCTTTCAAAGTATCTTTGGTGTTATGGGGGTGTTCATTGACATTTTTCTCAACGGCGCTTCATACATAGTAGTCCAGTGGATTGAGATCTGGAGAATTAGGATGCCAAATGTTGGGAGTGATGTGATCATACAAATTGTCGACCATAGATTCTTGTGACATCTGAGCCTTTTGTGATGGTGCAGAATCTTATTGAAAGACATAGGGTCTTCCACTGCATACGCTCTGGATATCCTTGTTGCTATATATATATATAAAGTATATATATGTCTTTCAATAAGATTCTGCACCATCACACAAGGCTCAGATGTCACAAGAATCTATGGGCGCATGTAAGTATCTTATTTATATCCTTTCGTATGTTCTACTGAAGAGGAAAGAATCTTTTATGTGATTAATTCCGAAATTGATTCAATATAGAAATAACGAACTTTAAAAAAAAGTTCTATCGGCCGGCTTCCCCGTTTTCACTTCTTTTTTTTTTCCATAGCGAGTAAATAATATGTGGAAATTGACGATTTAAAAGTCTGTTATCAGTATATTGGCATTGAAATAATTTTCTTTAGCCCTCATTTATAAGTTGTATATATATATATATATATATATATCTTTATATATAAAAGAGAAGTTGTGTGTCTGTCTCCTACGTTTTAGATTCCTAACTACTCCCACATTTTGCGATGCAGTTTAACCAAAAGCGGGTATCTTATAGTCGTGATTCATATCGAGCCCTTCTGGGTATTAGCGCGCGTCTACGATGAGTCTACGATTTAAAAAAATTTACCATCATTTTTTTTTCATTTTAATGCATTTTTTCCCGCTATTATATAAGGGAAGTAACTCTCTAAAAATGTCTACGATGAGTCAACGATTTAAAAAAAAAATTACCATAATTTTTTTCCATTTTTAATGCATTTTTTTGCTATTTTTTGGCTATAACTCTCTAAAAATGCTTATATAGTTATTTCCCTTACAAACCCGAGCAACGCCGGGCGATACTGCTAGTATATATATATATATAACAAGTATCTTCTGTTTTAACCCTCGACCAGTGCCTTGTGAGTGAATCTGGTCGGCAGAAACTATGTCGAAAGCCCGTCGTATGATGTGTGTACGTGTGTCTTTGTGTTTGTGTTATAATACTCATACACGCCTCACACACACACACACGTACAAATAGTCCTCCCACCCACTCACACAGACTGTGATGCATCAAACCCCCTATATAGAAGGCAACAGCTACGAAGTACAAAATTAAGACCCTTAATATATTCAAAGCTGCCTTGCACCCACCCACATACAACCTCATCCACCCCCAAAATATCTAATCAATTATCATATCGGCAATTAATTATGCTAATTCATTTCGATAAATAATTTATCTTTCTGAATCTAATAACGTATCATTTCATTTACGATAACAATATAGCGTTCCAGGCTTCTATTTATTTATTTATTTACTTACTTATTTTTGTCTTCTTTCATCCCTCTCTGTCTGTCTGTCTGTCTGTCTGTCTGTCTGTCTGTCTGTCTGTCTGTTTATCTATCTATCTGTTATTCTATTTTTTTCTTCAAAGTTTTCTTTTTCGCGTGTTTCTCCTCCCACACATACCTACGTACATGCATGCATGCATACATACATACATACATACATACATACATACATACATACATGCATACATACATACATGCATACATGCATACATACATACATACATACATACATACATACATACATACATACATACCTACGTACATGCATAATACATACATACATACGTACATATATACACACGCATATATATTATATGTTTAAACACCTATCAATTAACATGATACACACACACATACATATACACGTACACGCTCACGTACGCACATACATAACCCCCACTACACACACATACATAATATACATATGCATACATACATACAAACACACACACACACACATACATATATATATATGTATATACATATGTGTATATATATATATGTATATATATATACATATATGTATGTATACACAAGACCACCTATCAATCAATATGAAAGCCAAACCGCGGTTAACGAACCTCACCGGTGGGGGGTCGGGAGGCTAAGCAGCTGAGGGTGAGTTAGGGTGTAGTGGTGTATGAGCTTCGTCTGACCCATTTAATCAAAGATAGACAGGGACAAGTGAAATGCAGGAATCTTCATGAAAAGAACAAGCACTCCGTCGGCTGCGACGACGAGTGTTCCAAATGATGCGATCAACGGAACAGCCTGCTCGTGAAATTAATGTGCAAGTGGCTGAGCACGGCACAGACATGCGTACCCATAACGTAGTTCTCAGGGAGAGACAGTGCGACACAGAATGTAACAAATCTGACCCCTTTGAAATACAGGTACAGCTCATTTAAGGACTGGAGGAACGTGAAATTAAGTGTCTTGCTCACGGACACAACCCACCTCCAGGAATTGAACTCACGAATACCCTGACCACTAAGCCACGCACCCTCATGAAAAGAAAAAGATGAATAGATGACATAAAAAACGGAACGGCTGTGTGGTAAGAAGCTTGTTTCCCAATCACACGGTGTCCAGGTTCAGCCTCTGCATGATACTTTGAACAATATAAGACCTAGGAAACTAAGTATAAAATGCAAGAACACAAGATGTAATTATTGTTTGTGTATGACCAGGAGCTAGACCCCAAAAGAGATAAGTATTGTTTGTCTCGGTCAAAATCTAGAACCTCAGGGAAATATTCCTTGTTTGTATCGGTCAAAAGCATACAACCTCTTTCGCCGTAGCCACCAAACTTAAATTGCCTTACCTGCTCAGTTAAAGGAAGGTGGCGAAATTTTCTTCACAATGGACTCAACCGATAACTCGATCCATCCTACATGCGACAGAAATGAGCCGGGAGAATGCTATCCCTGAAAGATCGGGCAGAGGTGTAGCATATATACATTGCATCCGTCATATATTACCGCCTGGCCATCGTGCCTTGCCCCAGTTCACGTGTGACCAGACTGGGGTACCTACGCTTCCCTTTTCTGCAGCAGGCATACGTATCAATAGTCAGATGCTCCATTTGTTGTCAGCACTCGTTGCTTACCAGGAATTGCACCAATTGTGCATCTACTCTTGAAACAGCTGTACACCTACATACCTTCCTTCTTTTCCTTCAGTTCTCGGTTTTACTGATGATGACCTACCTTAACTTACTATCCAATATCAATAATACGAATTTACCGTATAACCATTCCAGGAGTAATATTTATGCTCACTTAGAAGTAGTTGTTCTGTAAGAACAAACTGTACTGCGGTAGTTATCACGAGAGAAACTCTCATATTGGCGAGCGGCGAGATAATTCTCCGCCACATCCAGTGCTGAGACCATTAAATCACGCGACTTCAACCTTCCTTGGTCTTGTCAATTACAAATAGTAAATTAAAATCAAATTATTTTTGATATTCATATTTTATCCTTAGCTGCAATATTTTAAGTATAAATGTTCTTGTTCTGTACTTTACCAGATGTAATAAGTTGTCCTGAACTTCTCCAGGTGTAATAACTTGTCCTGTAATTTTCCAGGTTTATAATCTTATGAATATTATTTCTCTTGCTTGCATTTTTCTATGTAATCCACGTTTCTTCCAGGCTATGCTATTATGCTAATTTATAATGAGTCAAATGTGTCAATTAGTGGTGTCGTTGATAATTTATTCTTTACCTCAATGACGCCGGTGACATATATTAAAAGTCCCTTATAGAACTATATCCATAAAAACGTATAGAACTATATTATCACCCTCAAATTTGAGAAACAAACACATAACATTTTTCTTTTTAAATTCATTGCGTGAGATTGATACCATGAAACTCCTCGAATTGAGTTCTATCATTTAATCTTAATTAGAACATAGTTTGTTTTTAAAATAAAAAGTTAATTATACTTAAATCCCTTTTTTTCATGATATTTTACCTCAACATTTTTGATACAAATTTTTGTTGCTGCATGGGAACAAAACTATGAAATTTGAACTCAGAACGTAAAGGCGGACGAAATACCTATTTCTTTATTACCCACAAGGGGACAAATAAGGACATACATAGGTATTAAGTCGATTACATCGACCCCAGTGCGTAACTGGTACTTTATTTATCGACCCAGAAAGGATGAAAGGCAAAGTCGACCTCGGCGGAATTTGAACTCACAACGTAACGCAGAGGAAATACCGCTAAGCATTTCGCCCGGCGTGCTAACGTTTCTGCCAGCTCGCCGCCATCATAATAACAATGGTTTCTGATGTAACCACAAGACACGTAATTTAGAAGGGAGTTGGACAAGTTAATAGCAACGGTCCAGTTCTTGACACCTTACTTTATGTTTCCGATTCTGAAAGGATGAAAATCAAAGTTGAGACCTTGGTGAAATTTGAATTACCTGTTGTTTTTTTTGTTTTTTTTTTTACAAATAATACACTTTATAATGGTTCATATATTTATTTTCTCTTTATACAAATAATAATTTTTTTATAAAAATGTCAGATCATTATATTTTTTTTCTTTTTACAAATAATATAATTTTAAAATGGTTGAACAGTTTTTGCCTTTTTACAAAAGTGAGTGATCTGGTTTTTTTTACTCTTTACAAATTCCCCCCCCCCCACAAAAAGTCCAGTTTAATGATATGAAATATGCTGTGATAATTATGATGGTGATGATTAGTCCTATCATACCAAACTGAGTACATTTAAAGGACGCAGTTCAAAAAACTAATAAACGTAGCGCATTTTCTTTGATGCTCAACCGATTTTGCCAATCTTTCACCCTTCACAAAATGTTATTTTGTTTCTTTATTGTTTTAGCGGATAGAATGTTGTTCAATCAATCTTTACTTCCTTTTTGTTCTGCCTCTGAGCTCACGTAACTTTTGTCATTCTTATTGTTAGCCTCACTTTCGATCCAGCGTTATCTTCGTCGCCATATTGACAGCTCTACAATACTTAACAGTCAATCCATCCAAGAATTTTTTTTTCTTTTTTGCTGTTCTTGTTGTTGTTGTTGTTGTTGTTGCTTTGTTTTCCTCGTTGTCTTTAGCTTATAGCATTGAATATTGATTTCGAATTTTGGTACAAGACCAGAAAGTTCGGGGTAGGGGTAAGTTGATTACATCGACCCCAGTGTTTAACTGATACTTATTTTATCAACACAGAACTGATGGAAGGCAAAATCGGCCTCGGCAGAATTTGAACTCAGAACGTAATGACAGACGAAATGCCGCTAAGCATTTTGCCCGGCGTGCTAACGACTTTGCCAGCTCGCAGACTTAATGGCATTGAATATTAATTTAATGATTTCAAACAATGGTGCAACGCCACAGATTTAACAGTGGCGGCGAAGTGTGGAAAGTATAGTCTATTATAAATAACATTCCTCGTGTATAACTGGTACTATATTTCATTGATCTTCTGAAAATTGAAAAATACAATTAACCTTTGTTAAGATTTGAAGTCAGCAGAAAATAGAGAGACGTAACTATATCCGTATAACATTTTCAGATTAAATAACTTCCCTGAAATTGGATATCAAATTGATGAATATATCTGATATGATAGATATCAGTATATAGTATTACATGGAAGGGAGGAGTGTTTACAGTCCTGTCGAGATACCACATCGATTTGTATGTGAGAGAAAGGATCACTGTAAATTGAACTCGCAGCATATCATTGTATTGAGTCATGTTGAATACGAAAGTAAGTCATTGGTGGATGTTGTCCTCTTAATGAGAGAAGTTCAATACTTGGTCGAGTTGGTTATATTAAATATCACACTGAGGGAACTATATAAGATATAACACGTTTGGATATAATACGTTTCAAGACAATCCTCGTTGGGCAGGATATGAGATTAGGATTATTAATCCGTTTATAATATGAAATTACGGCGAGTAATTTCTTTTTCTGTTTTTTTTTGTTTTTTTTTTATACATTCGATCCGGGTCGACTTAAAGAGTGCGACAGACAATTCTTCTCCCATATTTTGCAAGGCCATTGATGTGGCGGTAGTGAAGTTCGGCAGTCAGGAATGGTGTTTTCATGTAGCTAATATTTTATCGTTTTTTTTTTCTTTTTAGGTACATCATTTGCGTATTATTGAAACAATGATCGAGAATAGCGGAAAGGAGGTTTTTTTTTTGCTACAACCTGTATAATAATTATCACACTTAGGTCATATTGAATATCCATTATCACTGCAAATTATATTAAAAAAGATATAAGACATTGGTTATTCCACAAGGATCTACGTTGAAAAGGATATGAGATTAGTTCATATTGGATACGATTTATGTTGAACATTATTTGATTCAAATTGATGTACAGACTGCGGCAGAAAAAAAAAACTGTCTCGCATGGTGTCACAAAAGTTAGCTTGGTGATAATGTCTATTCATGTAGCTAATGTTTCATTGTTATTTTAGTTACTATCATAGCTTGGACTGATGTACACCATGTGGTCACTGTTGAAATATTTACAACATTGCTGAATAGGAGGCCAAATTGAATATTAATCATCACTGCGAGTTACACAGGGTATACTACGTTGGTTATTCCAGTGAAGTCCATTATTAGTTAGAATACCTGATAAAGTTCATATTGAATAATTAATGGAATCTCTAGATATCAGATTAAGTCAGGTTGCACACATCCCATATCGCAGGTATCATATTCCATATGTGAACTGTTTGGACGAATTATAGAAGTTTCTGAGAGACAAACACACAGTTGTGCATTTATTGAATATTATGTAACTCTATCAGCCTCGTGTGATCTGTAATTCACCTAACAACATTCTCTGGTTCTATGATACAAAGTTCCTCTTTTTAATTGATCTAAAGACCTTCCATCAAAATTTCATGTTACTTGCTGTTCCAAACACCAACCTAATGACGATAAATTTACGTCGACTAAACTCGTCATTAATTTCAAAATTAATTGAAACAAAACCAACGTATTTCAACAGAAATATGTTAACAAAAAATTTCAAGCGATCCAAATGAAAAGCTTCTTCCTTCAAAATTTCTTGTTAATTTAGATTTTAAACTCCAGTTTAATAATGACAAAGTTATTTTATTAAATTGTTCATTATTATCAAACTTCATTGAAACAAAAGCGGTGTATTTCAAACAGAAATATAATAACAAAATGGTTTAAGTGATGTAAATAAAAAATTTCCATTAAAATTTCATCTTGATATGTTCCATCCAAACATTAGTGTTATATCGAGGAAGTTATTTTACTAAATTTCAAAAACCAATCGAAACAAAGGCAGTGTGTTTCAACAGAAATATGGCGACAAATGGTTAATGATTGCTTGTGAATGTCTTTCGTGTAATCCTTAAAAATAGTGACTTTTGTTACAAGCACAAGACCACACAGTTTTGAGAGGATTGCCTCTTCGGTGACTTGATTGTTCTTTAGATTATTGACCAAGGCAAGATGAAAGGGAGAAAATCACTTCTGGCAGAAAATGAACTATAATATATATACGGATATACCCGTGAAGTATTTTGCTCGATGGTCAACCGATTGCGTTGATTTATCGTCCTTTCATCGTTAAAACAAAGTAAATTCTTTTGTACACATTAATATTGTATAAAACTTTCTTTCATTCTTTCTTTTATCTTTCTTTCTATCTGTGAGTTTTGTTGTTATTGCTGTTAGTCTCA
The DNA here is from genome assembly GCF_006345805.1 of Octopus sinensis. NCBI lineage: Eukaryota > Metazoa > Mollusca > Cephalopoda > Octopoda > Octopodidae > Octopus > Octopus sinensis. Next base: position 19,143 of record NW_021835419.1, on the reverse strand, counting down.
CTGCCAATCCAATGTCAGTGTGATGGGCATGGTGACAAAATATACTTTAGTTAACAGTCAATTCATACAGCTTACCTTCCGCTGCTGCTGATGTTGTTGCTGTTGTTGTTGCTGCTGTTTTCGTATTCCTTACCGTTTTTAGCTGACAATATTTTTTTTTTCACACTTCAAGAATTTCGCGAAGTTTCAATATGTAAACCTGCGCTAATTGCAACGTATCATACTTGGACATTTTCCCGTGAGCCGGCACCACAGCTCGCAGGTTGTCGAAAGCCACATTCAAACTGCTCATGCGCCGTCGTTCACGAGCGTTGGCCGCGATTCTACGCTTTTTCAACACGTCCTTTCCTCCTTCAAATGTTTCGTTGTCTCTGGAAGAATTGCAAGACTTAACCAGTTTCTCGTCACTGGCACCAGATTTCGTCGATACGGTATTATTTGGCACTATACTTACATACTTCCGTTTACTCACACATGTAGTTCCGTTCTTGATCTGCGACGATGAATTTGTACGTGTAACATCCTTGACGAGCTTATTTTCGACAATTTTAGCTTCATCCGAAGCATACGTCTTTGGAAGACCTGAAGATTGGCGTTTAGGTGATATTGCTGTTGCTTTTGTTGTAGTCGTTTTCGTCGTCGTCGTCGTCGCTGCAGTTGTTGCTATTGTTGTCGTTGCTGTTGTTGTTGCTGCTGTGGTTATATTTTCAGCGTTCTTTGGGCAATGACTGCAGTGATGTTGCTGAAATCGTTGTTTGATGTGACGAACTCGTTGAGGTTGCGTATTCGCTGTAAGCTTTGTTTGATCGACAGACGATGGTTTATCAGGAGAAGCCGTACTTTCTGATCCCCAAATAACCGGGGAAGATTTCGTATAAAAAAAGACCGGATAGTTAAACGCACCACTCGGAGTAGAATGTCCTTTAGACATTGTCGCCAAAGCATGATGACTAATTCTGTTGCTTCCACTAAGTTCTACGGATTCACTGTCTTCAGAACCATTCTCGATAATTTTATCGGTATTTTTGCAGTTTTCATTATTGCTGCTGTCGTTGCTGTAATCATTTGTGCAATAAATTTCGTTGTATTTGTTGCAGTCACCAGAACAGATATCTTGGCAGTTGCAAAAGCAGGCAACCATATCTAGGTTCTCTCCCCAAAGACTATCCGATTCTTTGAGTTCTAACCACGTGTAATCTCGCGGAATATCGTTTGCTTCGCACATAATTTCTTCTTCTTCTACTTCGTGATATGAATCATTATAACAGTTTTGTGAAAAAGCATGAAATTTCATTTTTTTTTTTTTGTTTCTAGTTTTAATTTTTTTTTTCAAAGAAATCTATGGAAGGCAAAACATGATACAATATTCGTATGTATCAGAAATGACGCTGCAAATTTCGTACACAAATATATATGTGTGTATATGAATGTTTGCATATATGTATGTATAACTGTATATAAGTATTTATATATGCATGTATGTTATTGGTTTTATTTCTCCGCCTTCATGTATGTGTGTGTGTGTGTGTATTTACAAGCAAATGATGTTTCACTCAGTCACTACTCCGAGTTTTTGGACTTCATGCATTCGTTCAGTAGACAAAAACGATGAATGGAATGAATGCTCCTCCAGTTGGATATTTTTCTGAGTATTCTTCTCTCCGTTTGTATTCACAAAAGAGAACAGTAAATGCATGTATATGCATATATATATATAAAAGCACAGTTATATAAAAATATAAGTATATATAAATAAAAATATATATAATTTATGTTAAATGTGAACGTAAATAAATATTAACACACATAAATTTGATAATATATTTCGTCACCTTAAAAAATATAAAAGGAAAACACTGAGGAATTATATAAATATATCAAAAATATATGTTCTGAAATGGACTAAAACCATTTTGAACAATAGGGGTGGATAGGTGGACGGGTTGCGAATTTTTGAAAATATACTTTTGTTCAAATTGTTTTTTTTTTTCCTTTCTGTATAGTGTAAAGAATAGAAAAAAATGTTCGCTTTTTTTTTTTACCTACAAAGAATGAAGCGATGGAAATATATTTGAAGAATTTAATTTGTTTCGTCTGAAGTAAATACGGTAATGAGCATATGAATGAATGAATGAATGAATGAATGAATGAATTGTTGTCTTTAAATTAGAATTTTTGTTTGTTGATTAGTTAATTGTTATTTTTGAAAATTTTAAACCATAAAGAAACCAATATATTGACTTCTTTAATTTTGATAAAGCTACGCATAGAAAAATACACACACACACGCAATCTCTCTCTCCTTCTATCTTTCTAAAATATGATATAATATATTATATTATATCATATTATATATATATATATATATTATATAATTATTATTATATATATATATATAATTATTATATATATTATTATTATATATATATATATATATATATATATTATATTATATATATAATTATTATTATATTATATTATATATATATTATATTATATATATATATATTATATATATATATATATATTATTATTATATCGTATATATTACATATATATAGGCGTGTTTGTGTGTGTGTAAGAATAAATGTAAATTAATGTATAAATTTACTTCTTTGAATTAGTTTCAATATTCAGGTACAAAGAATAAAAAACAAAAAAAAATAGAGCAAACAATATAATGAAAGTTGACCCGAAGGTATTACCAGATGGATGGACAGCGTTGCCAAGGATATGACATATACAGATCCAAAAACCCAGTCTTCAGCACAAGGTGATAATACTGATGATAGTACGTTAATGAGGAAAGAAATCCAATGATGCGTATCGTGTGTTTGTGTTTGTGTGTGGTCACACAGTTGAATCCTTTAAATTAAGGCAACGTCCAATGAACGGAAATCCAGAGAATGAAGCTATCCAACGAGGTGAAAATCCTGTGAGTGAAACTCGAACGTGTGGAGGTCCTGCGGATGTAAGTTCGTAGGTCTATTGGACCCAAATGAGTGAAACACCAGTGAATTAAGGTCCGGTGAGTGAAACACGAATGAATGACGGTTCCAATGCAGGAAGGGCTAGTGATTAGAAGTAAAGAAAATCCAGTGAGTGACACTCCAGTGAGGGAAGATCAAGTGAGTGAAACTCCAGTGAGTGTAGATCCGATCGATGAAGGCCCATATAAACCAATCCTTATAATGATAGAATAATCATTATAATTTCTTCTTTATTTTCTTTGTTTCTTTTTTTCTTTCTTTTTTATGTTCTTCTTTTCCTTCTGTCTTTCAACAATTTGATAAACTCCTGATTTATCAAATTGATTTCTTTATATTTTGATATATAAAAAATGATTTTTTTCTCCTTTTTTGAAATTGATTTTCTTTAAACTTTTTCTTCTTTCTTTTCGAGTTTAATTAATAATTTTCTGTGAAAAATAAATCAATAAATATATATATACTGAATATATAGATATAGACGGATTAGAATACTAATACTACAACTAATGATATCGATTATGACAAATAATGATAATAATAATGTGTCGTGACTGAAGTGATTCGATTTCAATCGAGAAGCGAACCCGATATCTTGCTGCCTGAATCTGGAAGTAAGTTTGTTTTCGTTTTTCTTTCTTCTGGTCGTCTCACGTTGTCGATCGACGTGATTAAGATGTAATTAAGATTGTATGAAAATAACAATAGCAAATTAAAACCTAATTAGGTTTAATTGGCCATAAAGAAAAATATTTTGTTTTGTGTAATTTGTGTTATAGAGGGAGAAAGAGAGAGTAAGGAGGGAGAGAGAGAAAATGAGAGAGAGTGAGAGAGTAAGGAGGGAGAGAGAGAAAATGAGAGAGTGAGAGAGAAAGAGAGAGTAAGGAGGGAGAGTAACAGACAGAGAAAATGAGAGAGAGTGAGAGAGAAAGAGAGAGAGAGAGAATTATAGTTTGCTAGGGAAGAATTTGAAGACTTAGTTTTCTGGCACTTTTCAAAGGAAATATTGCTAAAACATTTGAAGCCGTCGTACCCAAACAGTATTCGAAACAGCAGCGAATAATTTGAAAAAAATGCCGCTTTAAGATTTAGACGAATGAAAATAATTAAATGTACAAAAGATGAATTTTAAAAAAATACGTAGAAAAATATATAAACGATGTAGTAAAAAAAAAGTAAAAACGATATAAAATATATATTTAAAAATGTAGAAAAGTTGTTAAAAAGATGTTAAAAAACTCTTTAAAAAGTTGTTAAAAAGACGTTAAAAAGATGTTAAAAAGATGTTAATAAACGTTTTTTTTTAAATAAAATGTTGCCCAGCTGTCTTTATATAATTTTCCTTTTCTCCTTTTTCTTTTCTTTCTGCTTTAAAAAAAAAAAAAATTTTTTTTTCTTTTTTAAATCCTTTCTTTTGTCTTTTACGTTATTGTATTTATTTTGTTTTTAATTATGTATGTATGTATGTGTGTACGCATGGGTGTGTTTGTGTACGCTCCTGTGTGCACGTGCGAGCGTAATATATATCTATATCTATATATATATTTACGTGTGTGTGTTTGTGTGTATGCGTGCTATATACATCTATATATATATATCCGTATGTATGTAAATGTATGTGTAAATAATTGTCAGTCCTCGTGTCCAAAAGCAGCTTCGTTCATCTCCGGTGGAATGCCAAAAGTGTGCCAGAACGCGTCCTCTTCATAGCCGGAACCAACTGCAGCGCTCGACCCACGGGACGGCCGCCTTATTAACACTTACACACACGCGCACCATCACGTTTCACACCTTCGTCCGCCCTCCCAGCTTTATCTGATGCCTTCCCATCACCACCACCCCTTACTCCTCCCCACCTCTCTCCCCCACCAACCTTCGCGTTCTCTCCTCTCTCTCTCTCTCTCTCTCTTTCATTCTCTCTGCTTTCCACCCCCTTCTTCCTCTGTCTGTCTCTCTTTCTCCCTCTCTATTGCCCACCATTCCTTTCTCTGTCAACCATGTTACTTTCTTGCACAGTGACTAACCCACTCCTTTTATTAGCCTCTGCTTTTCTGCAATTCACTATACACCCACTCTCTCTTCCTATCTGTCTCTCTCTCTCTCTCTCTCTCACACACTCTCTCTCTCTCTTTCTCTCTCTCTCTCTCTCTCTCTCTCTCTGTATCCCTTTATATTTCTTTCTTCCTCCCTTCCCCACTACCCCTCTCTCATCCGCTCTCCTTTCCTTCTCATTCATTACTCACGCCTTCTCTCTCTCGCTGTCACCACCACCACCACCACCATCACCACCATCACCGCCACCGCCACGACCATCATACGACTGACTGACTGACAAGGGCTTGACACTCGCAACCACTTTTCTCCACGCATGCAAGCACTCGCCTTCCTCTCTTTCTCTCTCTCCCTCTTCCTCTCTCTCTTGCTCTCCCTTTGATTCGCTCCCCCCCCTCTAAGCGGAGATGTGTCCACAAATAACAGTCACTCCTCCCATTTCGAAATAAACCACCCCTACGACAACTAGCTGCGTCTCGGTAACATTGGAGATATATGCACACTTACATGCATGCATACATACATACATACATACATACATACATACATACATACATACATACATACATACATACATACATGCATACATACATATATATATGTGTATGTGTATGTGTGTGTATATATATAACTAAAGCGGTGTTCCAGCATGGTCGCAGTCATTTGACTGAAACAAGTAATATATATAACAAGTATATATATATATATATATATATATATATATACCTATGTACATATATGCGCACATACATACATGCATACACACCCATACATACATAAATAAATACATTCATACAAACATGAATAACTCCATACATACATACATACATACATACGTACGTACGTACATACTTACATACATACATACATACATACATACATACATACATACATACATACATACATACATGCAAACATGAATAACTGCATATATACATACATGCATGCATACATACATGCATACATACATACGTACATATGTACATACGTACATACATATGTACATGCATGCATCCATGCATACATGGATACATACATATATACATACATACACACACATATACATAGATACATACATAATACATACACATACATACATACATACATGCATGCATGCATACATACATACGTACATACATACATACATACATACATAGCTTTTATCTTTTACATGTTTCAGGCCTCATGCTGTGGCATTATTTTCGACTAAACCTTGAAGGGTTTAGTTCAGGAGTTCCCAACCTCATTTTGCCTGTGGACCTTTCCCCCCACGAGAGCTATCTTATCACCTGTGGACCCCATATGTGCTCATGTAAATTTTTGAAATAAAATATGTTTGCAGATTAGTAAAATCTAACAGTGAAACAATTTCGTTATGTTCATAACATAAATTCTAAATGCAAATCTTGAAAATTTCAATTAATACAGGTACCTCTCCTAGTAAACAAAATTTATATATGGCCCCACAAATTACAATCTTTTACTCCCTTAAAGCTTCTGTGAAGCCAGGTTTGGAACCCCTGGTTTAGTCGAACAAATTAATCTCAGTAGTTATTGTTAAACCTTGGTACTTATTCTATCAGTCTCTTTTGCCGAATCGCTAA
>NW_021835419.1:2500-7500 GCF_006345805.1 Octopus sinensis | reverse complement strand
GCTTTCTTAGCCATTTCTGTTTTGGTGTCTTCAAGCCATGGAGTCGTTGTTCTAAAAGAACGCTGGTCTCCTTGACAACGCATTACGGCGTTGATTTCCTTACACTCCCTTTCCCACAGGTGCAAGTGTGAGCGTGGACGCCAACTCTGCCGCCATCGACACACGAAAAAATATGCATTAAAATGGAATAAAAAATGATGTTAAATTATTTTTAAAATCATAGACTCATTGTAGACGCGCGCTAATAGCCAGACGGGCTCGATATGAATCACGACTATAAGATACCCGAATTTGGTTAAATTGCACCGCAAAATGTGGAAGTAGTTAGGAATCTAAATCGAAGGGGACAGACACTCACACAACTACAGTTTTATATATATAGATATACACAGAACAGATTAAACTGTTGGAAAAGAAAATTCCGAGCATCGGGCTACAATTATTATTTCTATTGTTATTATCATTATTGATGTTGTCAGGCGGCGAGCCTGGCAGAATCGTTAGCACCCCGGGCCAAATACTTAGCAGCATTTCTTTACTCTTTTACTTGTTTCAGTCATTTGACTGTGGCCATGCTGGAGCACGACCTTTAGTCGAGCAAATCGACTCCAAGGACTTATTCTTTGCAAGCCTAGTACTTATTCTATCGGTGTCTTTTGCCGAACCGCTAAGTTATGGGGACGTAAACACACCAGCATCGGTTGTCAAGCGATGTTGGGGGGGGGAAACACACACACACACACACACACACACACACACATACATATATACGTTGGGCTTCTTTCAGTTTTCGTCTACTAAATCCACTCACAAGGCTTTGGTTGGCCCGAGGCTATAGTAGAAGACACTTGCCCAAGGTGCCACGCAGTGGGACTGAATCCAGAACCATGTTGTTGGCAAGCAAGCTACTTACGACACAGCCACTCCTACGGCATTTCGTCCATCCATATGTTCAAATTCAGCCGAGGTTGTTTCTTGGTCGATCAATTAAAGTAGCAGTGAAACACTGGGGTCGATGTAATCGACTGGTCCCTTCCTCCAAAATCTCAGACCTTGCTCCTTTCGGAGAAAGGATTATTAGTATTATTAAAGGCGGCGAGGTGGCAGAATCGACAGCACACCGGTCGAAATGCTTAGCGGCATATCGCCCGTCTTTACGTTGAGTTCAAATTCCGCCGAGGTCGACTTTGCCTTTCAACTTCCCGGGGGTCGATAAAATAAGTACCAGTTAAGCACTAGGATCGATCTAATCGACTTATCCCGTCCCCGAAATTTGCTGGCCTTGTGCCAAAATTTGAAATCTTTATTATTATTATTATTATTATTATTATTATTATTATTATTATTATTATTTATTATTATTATTCTATGTTTGACTTTTGCTTTATGTCTGTACAAGTTGGTTCCAAGTCTCACCCAGAGACCTCAAGAGACAACAGGCTGGAAGTTCTGTGCCATATATTTGGGGTTTTTTTGTTTTTTATTTTGGTGTTGTACTAGTGAATGTCTAATACATAAAAAAAATAAATAAATAAATAAATAAAAATTTTTTAAAAAATGAAAAAATAAAAAAATTTAAAAAAAGTTTGTTTTAAACCTTGGGATTACATAGAGAGTATTTTGCGTAGGATTTATTATTATTATTATTTTTATTATTATTATTATTATTATTATTATTATTATTATTATTATTATTATTATTATTATTATGTTTTACGTACTGGTTATTGTCTCGGTTGTGTCGCCACAAACATCTTACTACTAAATTCACACACACCTGACATTGTCTCTGTTCAACAAGCTTTTCTTTTGTTTCTTTCTTTTCCTTATTTTTTTATTTTTTGTTATATTTTTTTTCCGTCGTGTGCAACCGCCCATAATCCCGCCCTCCGATTCGCCACAACTTTCGACATCCCTTCCATTATTTAATTCCACTACGCATGTCTGTAATTATCCTAACCACGCCCACAACCACCACCAATAATAGTCTTTACAACGTTCAGCCAACCCCGTGAACTTTTATATACATGCATGCATGCATACATACATACATACATACATACATACATACATACATAAATACATACATACATACATGCATACATACATACATGCAAATAAACACACACATACATATACAAGCATACGTACATATACATATACGTACGCATATATATATATATATATATATATATATATATATATATATCTATATATAAATATATATATATACACATAGGGTGAGCTGATATTTATATGTATATATATATATATATATATATAATATATATATATATATATATATATATATATATATATATATATATACACACATACAGGGTGAGCTGATATTATATGCTGTGTATTTATACACACACACAGAGGGTGGCTGATGTATAAATATATAATTATATATGCATGTATATGATATGTATAAATATATATATGTATATATATATGCATGCATATAGAGAGATAGATAGATACACACACACGCACACATAAACACTTTATATATATATATATATATATATATATATATATATACAGTCTTGGCCAAAATTATTGAGCTGGTATGAAAAAATAGAGAATATGAGTGAAACCCATTTACTTAATAATTGAAAACAGTATAATAAACATTCTAGAGTCCACCCCGTCAATGATTAATATTTTAGGTGTCCTTTTTCGTTCATAAGCGCTTTTATGCATTTTTGCATACTTGAGACTAAGTTGGCGGATGTGGCTGGGTCAATTTTCTAATTCGCTTTTTGAAGAACATTTGTGCATCCTCACATTTTTCATACCTGCTCCATAATTTTGGACAAGGCTGTATACCTACTACATACATACATAAATACATACATACCATACATACATACATGCCATATATGTTAGCCCCTTGTGGGCAATAAAGAAATATATATATATATAGATATATATATATTATAATATATAATATATATATAATATATATATATATATATATATATATAGTCAATCCAAACATGAAAACACGAAGAGAAAACACCACAACGTGAGGACGTTGAACAAGTATAGTATTATTGGACGCTCCGGAAAGAAGGAAAGAAGGGGGTTATAACGTTTCGAGCGGAGCTCTTCGTCAGAAACATAGGAAAAGGAAGGATCCAAAGAAGGGAAGACGGAGGAAAAAAATCGCCAACAGTACACACGCGGTCACAGTATATATATAATAGATATTAAGTACACACGCGCGCGCGCATGCACATATGCTCTTAAGTGGTTGCACTGGTATATGTATGTATAATGTATGTATGCATACTCTTTTATTTGTTTCAGTCATTTGACTGCGGCCATGATGGAGCATTGTCTTTAGTCGAGCAAACTTATAATTTGTAAGCCTAGTACTTATTCTATCGGGTTCTCTTGCCGAATTGTTAAGTTACGGGGACGTAAACACACCAGCATCGGTTGTCAAGCGATGTTGGGGGTGGGGGACAAACACAGACACACAAACACACACCCATATATATATATATATATATACATATATATACGACGGGCTTCTTTCAGTTTCCGTCTACCAAATCCACTCACAAGGCTTTGGTCGGCCCGAGGCTATAGTAGAAGACACTTGCCCAAGGTGCCACGCAGTGGGACTGATCCCGGAACCACGTGGTTGGTAAAGATATATTAACTTATGCATATCGCTGGAAGGCCAGATGCAGTAATAGTTTCGAGACAGATCCCTTTAACGACGCAGTGGGTTAAGAAATACAATATACGAAATCGTCTCAGAAACGGCTGTGAAATTGACAAATGCGCATTTCGCCAATTTACAAATGTTTGCATGTATGTATACATCCTTCTATATATATATATTTTTTTTTTAGTATGTGACCTCGTGAAGACTACCTGCAATTTGTTTTCCTCTGTCCTCCCGTCTCGGGATCTTTCTTTCTCCTATGTTTCCGACGAAGAGCTCCGCTCGAAACGTCATACCCTCCTTCTTCCATTTTCCTGAGCGCCTAATAATAAAATACTGTAATTGTTCCACGTGTTGTTTTTTTTCTGTTTTCCCGTTTGGATTAATTTAATATATATATATATATATATATATATATATATATATATATATATAATATATATATATATATATATATATATATATTTATATATATATATATATGTATCTATGCGAATACATATGCATGTGTACATGAACACTTTTGTGCAGGAGTGGATGGCATTGTATATACATGGATATTATTACATGCTAAGCTTGCATGTTATAGATATTATGATAGAACATTTGATAACTTGCCACTGAAATTATCTGATTAGGCGTGGTTTATCTGATTTTCAACGTTGCTACAGAGGTCACGTAGCCTAGTCCTTCAAAATTATCTGTATAAATCTAAAACTATTTCGTAGATGGAGGACGTGCAAATTTCTCATCATTTCAATGTAGATATTCCCCCTTTTTTTTAACTAACCTTTAACAGTATGTTGATATCTGTTGGGCAACGGTTTTCAACAAGCATGACCATAAGCGCAGGCATGACTGTGTGGTTAAGAATCTCGCTTTGCTACTATGTGATATCACTGCGTAGCACCTTGGGTAAGTATCTTCTATTATAGCCTTTTCTATAGTACTCTGTAATAACGTACCAACTTTTCTTGATCACTAAACTTTCGATTACAAACTCGATTACAAACTGGTGACAGATTGTTAAATTACAGATTACCTGGATTTCTACATCAACCACACGCCAATTATGTTAGCCTGTTTATTTTTCTACACAGAGAGCGCTTATAAATATTCGCACAGATCCTTAATCTACTCTTTGCTTTATATATATATATATATATAATATATATATATATATATTATATATATATATATCTGTAATATAACAGTTTATTATGGCATCCAAATAATTGTCACGTATTATATTACAGATAAATTCCTCTATTTACATAATATCGAGGTTTCATTCATTCTTTTGTTGTAATACTAT
>NW_021835418.1:30000-37500 GCF_006345805.1 Octopus sinensis | reverse complement strand
AGGCAATTGTGGAGGAATTCAAGACAGGCTGCCCCTGGGAGCTCCTCTATGCTGACGACCTCGCTCTAATTGCTGAATCACTATCAGAACTGGAGCAGAAGTTCCAGATGTGGAAGGAGGGTTTAGAATCGAGGGGCCTTAGAGTCAACCTAGCTAAAACCAAAGTACTAATAAGTAGAAAGGTAGACAATCCACAAATATCCTCAGGAAGATGGCCCTGCTCGATCTGTAGAAAAGGTGTAGGTAGAAACTCTATAAGATGTACCCAGTGTAAGCTATGGACACATAAGAGGTGCAGCAATGTCAAAGGTAGGCTAACTGGGAAGATAGTTTTTGTATGTGGCAGATGCTCGGGAGCATTGACCTCCGAAAATCTGCAGAAACACAACTTCCGTCACTTTCCGGGGGGAAAAGCTAGAAGTAGTTGATAGCTCCCAATATCTAGGTGACCAAGTCAGTAGTGGGGGTGGGTGCGCTGAAAGTGTAACTGCTAGAATAAGAATAGCCTGGGCAAAGTTTAGGGAGCTCTTACCTCTGCTGGTGACTAAAGCCTCTCGCTCAGAGTAAAAGGCAGACTGTATGATGCATGTGTACGAACAGCTATGCTACATGGCAGTGAAACATGGGCCGTGACTGCTGAGGACATGCGTAAGCTCGTGAGGAATGAAGCCAGTATGCTCCGATGGATGTGTAATGTCAGTGTACTTACACGACAGAGCGTTAGTACCTTGAGAGAAATGTTGTACCTAAGAAGCATCAGTTGTGGTGTGCAAGAGAGACGATTGCGCTGGTATGGTCATGTGGCGAGAATGGATGAAGATAGGTGTGGGAGAAAGTGCGAATCCCTAGCAGTTGAGGGAACCCGTGGAAGAGGTAGACCCAGGAAAACCTGGGACGAGGTGGTGAAGCACGACCTTCGGACGTTAGGTCTCACCATGGAAATGACTAGAGACCGAGACCTATGGAAGTATGCCGTGCGTGAGAAGACCCGGCAAGACTAGTGAAGCCATAACCCGTGGCCCCTACCTGGGACGTAGTCAGTCCACCTGTGCATACCTTCCTTATTGTGGCACTTGAGAAGACCTGTTGAGGCAAGTGAAAATCAAAATCAAAACCAAATCAAAATAGATGTACGTCAATGGAATTTGTATCCTTTATGGTACCAGTGCCAGTGGCACATAAGAAAACCATCTGAACGTGACCGTAGCCAGTACCGCATCGACTGGCCTCCGTGCTGAGGGCACATAACAAACACCATCCGAGCGTGGCCGTTCGCCAGCCCCGTCTGGCACCTGTGCCGGTGACACATAAGAAAACACCATCCGAGCTTGGCCGTCTACCAGCCTCGTCTGGCACCTGTGTCGGTGGCACATAAGAAACACCATCCGAGCGTGGCCGTCTGCCAGCCTCGTCTGGCACCTGTGTCGGTGGCACATAAAAAACACCATCCGAGCTTGGCCGTCTGCCAGCCTCGTCTGGCACCTGTGTCGGTGGCACATAAGAAACACCATCCGAGCGTGGCCGTCTGCCAGCCTCGTCTGGCACCTGTGTCGGTGGCACATAAAAAACACCATCCGAGCGTGGCCGTCTGCCAGCCTCGTCTGGCACCTGTGTCGTGGCACATAAAATCACCCCTACACTCTCGGAGTGGTTGGCGTTAGGAAGGGCATCCAGCTGTAGAAACACTGCCAGATCTGACTGGCCTGGTGCAGCCTTCGGGCTTGCCAGACCCCAGTTGAACCGTCCAACCCATGCTAGCATGGAAAGCGGACGTTAAACGATGATGATGATGATGATGATGATATATATATATATTATATATATGAGGGTTTTTTCTTCATTTTCTTCTAACAAAAGGATCACAATTTTCTGATCAGCCAAAGGCATAATATCAATGAATGTGTGTGCATGTATGCATGTGTATGTGTGTATATGTATGCGTATGTGTGTGTGTAGAAATATATATATATATACATACACTCCTTACCTATATATACATATATATATATATATATATATATATATATATATATATATATATATTATATATACATACACTCCTTACATATATATATATACATATATATATACATATATATATATACATATATATATATATATATATATATACATATATATATATATATAATATATATATATATATATATATATATATATATATAGGTGGCGAGCTAGCAGAAACGTTAGCTCGCCATGCGAAATAAGTAGCCGTATTTCGTCTGTCGTTACGTTCTGAGTTCATATTCCACCGAGGTCAACTTTGCCTTTCATCCTCTTGGGGTCGATAAATAAAGTACCAGTTTCGCACTGAGTTGATGTAATCGACTTAATCCCTTTGTCTGTCCTTGTTTGTCCCCTCTATGTTTAGCCCCCTGTGGTTAGTAAAGAAATATATATATATAGGCCGTGACTGCTGAGGATATGCGTCAGCTCGCAAGAAATGAAGCCAGTATGCTCTGATGGATGTGTAATGTCAGTGTTCATACTTGACAGAGTGTAAGTACCTTGAGGGAAAAGTTGGACCTAAGAAGCATCAGTTGTGGTGTGCAAGAGAGACGTTTGCGCTGGTATGGGCATGTGGCGAGAATGGATGAAGATAGTTGTGTGAAAAAGTGCCACACCCTAGTGATTAAGGGAACCTGTGGAAGAGGTAGACCCATGAAAACCTGGGACGAGGTGGTGAAGCACGACCTTTGAACTTTAGGTCTCACCAAGGAAATGGTGTGTGTATATCTGTGTCTCTGTCTGTTCCCCAATCCCAACAGTTGCCATCTGGTGAGTGTGTGTTTATGTCCCCATAAATTAATGGTTTGTTAAAAGAAACCCTTAGAATAAGTCCCAAGCTTTATAATATTAAGTCCTTAGGTTGATAAGTTGGGTGGTGCCCCAGCACGGCCACAGTCTTAAAAAAGTAAAGAATGATAACATATACACAAAAATGTTTGTATGTGGGTGTATATAAATGGGTGTATGAATGTATATGTTTAGAAATCCCAAAACTCAAATAGGTTTGATGAATGCGAAGTAAAAACTGTCAATTCTTGTTATTTACACTTGGGTAAGCATTCTCATAAAACACTTTCTTAGAAAGCTTTTGTTGGATTCTCAACCAAATAGCGTGGGAAAATTTTTACTAGAAAAGTATTACTGTGCATGTATATATATATATATATATACATATATATATATTTGTATATATATATGTGTGTGTGTATATATATGTATGTATATGCATATATATATTTACTGTAACTGTGTGTGTGTATGTATTTACGTGTATATATATATATGTTTAATTATATATGCATATATAAGGGTGTATACTTGTGTATATTTATACCCCTGTACATGTGTGTTTGTGTCTGTGTGTCTGTGTGAATGTGTGGATGCACATTTCTAGTGTGTTGCACTCATGATACTAAGATTAAGGTTTCAATTCCTGGATTGGGTGATAGATTGTTTTCTTGAGCAACACTCTTCATTCCACTTCCCCCAATTTATTCGGCTAGTAAAAACAAGGAATCCAATGATGGCCCACCTTCCTCTTCATTGGGGGAAATATATACATGACAGAATAAGGGAAACCAGCCTTATGAGTCGATAATTTGTGCAGGAAAGTTTTGATACGGTTTCATAATACACACACGCACAGATATATTATTCTTTTACACATTTCTTTACACATGTAGCTGTGGTCATGCTGGAGCACCATCATGGTCTTGCAGCTTTTCTCAGTCGTTTGCCCCAGCTGTAATCTTGCGATGTCATCTTTGATTTTTTTATTGCCTCTGATAATTTTGTATCGTTAGCATAGCTGGTAACTATGGCTGTCTGAGGGGCCACTGGCATGTCTAAGAGGGCTACAAATACATACATACATAGAGACATATATGTATCATCATCATCGTCGTCGTCTTTAACGTCTGCTTCCATGCTGGCATGAATTGGACGGTTTGACTGAGGGCTGGCAAACCAGAAGGCTGCACCAGGCCCCAATCTCATCTGGCAAAGTTTCTGCAGTTGGATACCATTCCTAATGCCAACCACTCCGAGAGTGAAGTCGGTGCTTTTTATGTGCCACAGGCATCAGGGCCACTCAGGCAGTGCTGGCATCAAGCATGTTTGAATGATGCATTTTACGTGCCACCGTCACATACGTATGTAGTATACATTTATGTATGTTTTTTGTATGTATATAAATATATATATATATATCGGTAAATGTAATATGTGACAATTATTTGGTATATATTCAATATATATATGTATGCACTATATATATATAACCCGTGCTAGCACGGAAAACGGACGTTAAACGATGATAATGTTGATATATATATATATATATATATATATATATATATATATATATATATGCATGTATATTATATATATATATTTGTAAATATAAAAACATCCACATACGTATTATATATATTTATTTCTGTAGTTTCAGCTCAGAGCTGCGGCCATGCTGGAGCGACTGCCGTTTTGCTACACTGTTATTACTGAGTGCCTCCTCCAATATGTGGCACTTGGTAAAGAATGGAGTTTGATGTAGCCACCCTTATTTACACCTCTTGACGTGAGGGAGGTTCATCTGAGACTCTCAACAGGAAGAGGTCCAGCTTTGATTTAAAATCTCCTACATTTACTTTGTGCAAGTTCTTCAGGTTCTTTAAGAGGATATTAAAAAGCTGTGGGCCCCTGAAATCCAGACTGTTGCAGTAACTGGTCCCGAAGTGCGATGGCATTGCTGGAATCTTTGGCACTATGCAGTGTCGTCCTGTTCTGGCATTGGTGTAGCTTTCAATGACAAAATTTATATATATGTATATATATATGTGTGTGTGCGTATTATTTATATATATATATATAAATATAAACACACACACACACACACGCGTATTATGTATATGTATACATATATATATATATATGTATTATTTATTTATATATATATACGCACACACACATATGTATGTATGTATATATATGTGTGTGTATATATATATTTCGATTTTGGATTTGGTTTGCAAAATTCTTTATGTGAGTTCGTGTGTTGAAGCACATTCTGTTGTGTCTGGGGAGAGTCATTCACTTTTAGTGCCTAATTATTTAACACACTCACCGGTAAAATTTCCACTTATTTCTTATTTTTATTTTCTAAAATTTTCCTTGCCTCTTGCAACCTTTTCAATAGTCTTGACGCAATCACTCTCCCCAGACACAACAGTTTATATATATATATATATATATATATATATATGTATATGTATATGTATGATTGATTGATTGATTGATTGATTAATTCTAGTTTCAGCTTATGAGCTGTGGCCATGCTGGGCATCGCCATTTGGTGTTGCTACTTGGTTTTACTTCACGAAAGCTTTTTAGCAACTGCCATTTGGTGCATGAGAGAGTTCGATGCAGCTGCCCTCATCTGCACCTCCTGCCGTGAAGTTGGTTCATCTGGGACACCTGACAGGAAGAGATCCAGTTTCATTTTAAAGACATCTGCATCCACCCCATGCAGGTCTCTCAGGTTCTTCGGGAGGATATTGAAGAGCTGTGGGCCTCGGAAGCCCAGGCTATCACAGAATCTTGTCCTACATCTTGATGGCAAACTTGGAGTCCTAGGCACCACGCAGTGGCGCCCAGTTCTGGCATTTGCGTAACTCCCGATGCCAAAGTTTAGGACACGTCCCTCCAGGATCTTCCAGATGTATATTATGGCATATCTTTCCCGCCTACGCTTCAAGGAATATAGTTTTAATCTCTTGAGTCTTTCCCAGTAGCTTACATTCTGCATAGAGGCTATCTTCTTCGTGTAGCTGCGTTGGATCGCCTCGAGCTCTGTGATCAACTTGACACTGGATGGTGACCATAACTGAGAGCAGTAGTCAAAGTGGCTTAGGACAAGTGTCCTCCAGAGGACCATCATGGTTTCTTGTTCTCTTGTTCTAAAGGTTCTGAGGATCCATCCGGCCAGTCGTCTACATTTCATTGCCAATTTAGCAACATGTACATGAAAGGTTGCGTTGTCACTCATGTAAATACCCAGGTCACGCACTGATTGTGCCTCTGGGATTGCTATTCCTCCGGGTCCAGTGTATTCATTGGGTATTGCATTTAGTTTTGCATGCTGATAGTATAAAGCTTGAAACTTTTCAGCATTGAACTGCATGCTATTCTTTTCAGCCCACTTGTATATTTTGTCCAGCTCACATTGCAGGCGTTTAGTGTTCTCAGGGTTCTGTATTGCCTGTGAAACTTTTGTATCATCTGCATAACTTGTGATCGTATATATATGTATATATATGTATATGTATATATATGTATATATATGTATATGTATATATGTATATATATGTATATATATGTATATGTATGTATATATATGTATATGTATGTTTATGTATGTATATGTATATATAATATATATATATATATATATATATATATGCACACACACGCACATGTATTTGATGGGTAGAGTGAGTGAAAGTACAGCATGAACATTTCATCACTGTAAAGGAATTGTTTCTGCAGACCTTTGGGCAAAAGATGGATGCTCGTATGTTGTTTTCAATTGGAGTGTCCATCACACATACATATGCATATATACACACACACATATATATATATGTAGAAGTGGCTGTTTTGTCAGTAGATTGCTTACCAACCACATGGTTCTGTGTTCAGTCCCACTGCGTGGCACCTTGGGCAAGTGTCTTCTGCTATAGCCTCGGGCCGACCAAAGCCTTGTGAGTGAATTTGGTAGACGGAAACTGGAAGAAGCCCGTCGTATATATGTATATATATGTATGTGTGTATATGTTTGTCCCCCCACCATTGCTTGACAACCAATGCTGGTGTGTTTATGTCCCTGTAACTTAGCGATTCAGCAAAAGAGACTGATAGAATAAGTACTAGGCTTACAAAGAATAAGTCCTGGGGTCGATTTACTCTACTTGAAGGTGGTGCTCCAGCATGGCCGCAGTCAAAAGACTGAAACAAGTAAACGAGAGAAAAGATATATATAACACACATATATTAACATATGTGTGAACATAACCATGTAAATATATTTACTTGTATGTGTATGTTGATCTTTTACTGGATCCTGCAGTCATTAAATTGCGGCCAAGCAATTTTTTATATATTTTATATTTTATATATTTTGTATATTATTATTTTTTATTTGTCTTGGTTTATGTTTTACTCTGTTTGATTTGCCTAATAGTGCTTTTATCTCTAATTTAATTATTTATATATATATAATATATATATATATATATATATACATATATATATATATATATATATATTATATTATATATATATATATATATATATATATATTATAATATATATATATGTAGGTCCCGGGTTGATTCGGGGTTAACCACAGTAAATAAGGTACTCAATACATAGCAGAGTAAAATTAATTTATTATATAGAAGGAGCTTCTACAGG
>NW_021835418.1:0-22500 GCF_006345805.1 Octopus sinensis | reverse complement strand
TCCTTGTCAATGAATGCCATGTATGGAGACTATCTTTGACTAGATATTTCTCCTACAGCTGTCTTACCAGAAATATAGCATCAATAGTGCTTCTCCCTGGCACAAACCCAAACTGCATCTCATCTAAACTAACTCACTCCCTATTTAGTTGGGCTATGTCCCTCTCCGTGGCTTTCATCACCTGGTCCACAATTTCATACCTCTGTAATTAGTTTTGTCTAATGCATCACCTTTACCTTTGTAGCAATTGATTATGGTGCTGCAACACCAGTCATTGGGTATGACCCCTTTGCACATCACCTGCTTGACTATACATGTGACTAGACTACAGCCTACACCACCAGATATTTTAAGCATCACACCAGTGATTCCTAATGAGGCAGGAGCTTTCCCTGCTTCCATACCCTTAATTGCTTTATCTACCAAGGTACTGTCAATTTGAATAGCTGATCCCTCTGTTAGGTCAACATTTGGCACACTTTTTTCCATTCAGGAACCATTTATAGTGGCATCTCCAAGTCTCTCTCTTTGCAGCATCATTAAATGCAAGTGACCCATCATCCATGCAGACACATTTCTCTCTTTTGACATCACAATTCTCTCTCACACACTGTCTTGCAATATGAAACACTTTGAGTCTCTGGTCCACACAAGAAAGAACATTGGCATCTTACCTGCTTCCCTTCTGGCTAAGTAAACCTGTCTCCTAGCTTCCCTTCTGGCGATCTGATACAGTTCCCTGCTTCCACCACACACAGTCCAGTCCTTCCATGCCTGTTTCTCTTTCCTAATGACCATGTCAACTACATTGTTCCACCACCATGCCACCTTAGGTCAAGTGGCCTTTGCATCAGCCACAGATCTGGTCAGTAGCCCGCAACAGGTTGTCCCATAGGAACCTTCAATTGTCCTCCAGAAGTGGTGTCACACTTCTCCTGTCTCTTTTATGCAGTTGTGTATCCCTCATCTGTAGAAGTTGGTAGGCTGCATCTAGAGTCAAGGCTTTACTTCAGAAATAAGTTTGTCATCTGAAAATTTCTTCCCTTTCAAAAAAGATTTCATGGTTGGAAAGAGGTGGAAGTCA
Source organism: Octopus sinensis (assembly GCF_006345805.1). Taxonomy (NCBI): domain Eukaryota; kingdom Metazoa; phylum Mollusca; class Cephalopoda; order Octopoda; family Octopodidae; genus Octopus; species Octopus sinensis. The sequence continues at coordinate 21,416 of NW_021835418.1, read as the reverse complement.
GATGGTGCGAGGTCAGGAGAGTAAGGATTTCATAGCCACAGGAGTGTGCTTTCATCTGGGCAACGTGTGTTTTGTGAACTGAGTTGTTGTCTTTGAGGAAGCAGACTCCTTTGGTCAGCCCTTTGCCAGAAAATTCATCATCACTAATCTGTGCTGGTCTAAAAAGATTGAGCATCACCTTGCCTGGTTAGGGCTGGACGCGACTCTTCTTTGGAGGTGATGAGTTATCATACTTCCATTGTTTTGACTGGACTTTAGTCTCAGGACCATAGTGATGACCCACGCTTCATCCTGTGTGATAGGTCTGCTGAAAAAATCCTCCTCATTTTCTTGACACATTGCCAAAAGGGCCTTGGAACAATTGACCCATTCCTGCTTTTGAAAAGATGTGAGCATCTGGGGAATCCATTGTGCTGATAACATGTACAAATGGTTGTCAATGAGTTTTTTCCCACAGATCCTAAGCTTATCTTCACTTTTTGGGTTAGTTGCCATAAAGTTCTGTGGTAATCCTCCAAAATGGCAGCTTCCACTTTATGGATGGCATCATCATCAATGGCAGAATGTGGTTGTCCAACAGTTTCCACCAATGTCCAGCCCCATTTGAACAGGTGATGCCAGTGCTTGACTATGTTGTATGATGGTGCATCGTCACCATAAGTGCTTCTTTCATCTCATCAAAAGTCCCATTTGTTGTACGACCTTCCAAGTATAAGAACCTGATCCCTGATCTGCATTCAACTGCCTCCATTATAACAGCTTAGTCCACTTCAGCAGCCGCAAAAGACAAACGAATCCGAGTGGAAAGCTGCAATTTACAATGGGACATGGGGAGACAGGTATGACTATACCTGTACGAGTTCCGTTTCCTGCAATAACTGGAAGTGGGTGGGTGAGGGAACATCTTTAATGAACACCCCTCATATTTTTGTTAAGCCTTGTATTTATTCCAGCGATCCCTCCTTCTTTCTCACTCAATCATTATATGTCCTCCTCCCTCTCTCACTCTTTTCTCTCTCATTCTGCTCTCTCTCTTCATCTTCTATGTTTAATTTCAGAGGGAGATTTGGATGTTATTTCTAACAAGCCGAGTCACAATGCTAATATTTCAGTATAATGTGTGATTTAAAGGGATTTGACTGCTATTTCTACAAGAGAAAATATCAATACAACTATATACACAGATATACAAAAAGCGACTCCCTGCCCTCAGAAAGAATAGATTTTTTTTTCCTGATTTATGGAGAATGCTAGAAATTTTAAGGGGAGGGGTTTAATCAACATTTACTAAAAGTGATCTAGCTACCAGATAGAGATCCTGTATGACCTCATATATATGCATTAGAAATTACACTGTAATTAGAGCTTTAATTGGCTGGTAATTCCAACGAGCCTTCCTACAATGCAGTTAATTTCTTCAGACATAACACAGCATGGTGTGTGATTTTAGGAGATTTGACTGCTATTTCTAAAAGCATATATGTATTAATATAACTATATATGATATATATTATTGTAGTTATAGTATGTGTGAGTGTGTGTGTGTGTGTGTGTTCATAAGGCAGCGTGTTGGCAGAATCCCTCACACGGCAGAGGAAATGATTCACGCCATTTCGTAGTTTCACATTGAGTTCAAATTCTGGTGAGGGTTGCTTTGCATCTAATCGTTTCAGGGTCATGAATTGAGCACAAATCAACTAATATGGTCAATGTAATCGATTAGGTGCCCACAATAATTGCAGTCCTTGTGCTAAATGTAAAATGTGAATTATTACATAATTAATAGATGAATAGAAAGATAGAGAAGGAGAGAGTGACAGAGAGAGAGAGAGAGATGTTACAGTATGTGTATGTGTATAAGCCAGTGAGGTGGAAGAATCGTTCACACACAGGGTCGATGGGGTCAATTAGCTGCCTCTACTAGAATTCCAGGCCTTGTGCCAACAGACAAAGAATAATCATATATGTGTATGGTAGAAAATGGTGCTCTCTGTGGGTGCCCTGGGACTGAATGTCTATACGGATGAGGGTTGCAAGGAAGGTATCTGATCCTAAAATGCTCTGAAGAAGAGCTGATAATAGATAGACAGACACACAGAGAGACAGGTCTGTGATTTAGGGAGACTTGGCTGCTATTTCTTGCAGCAGGTCTAGTGTCCATTAAGCATTGATACATGAGATATTTAAATATTTTTCTTTCTGCTTCTTTCTATATTTTGTCCATGTCGGAATTCTGATTGAAGCATCCCATATAATCACTCATAACAGTTTTGTGTTTTTCAGTTTCCAGGAATTTTGTTTTAATATTTTGAAATTTAAAAAATGGACAGTCTGGACTTTGTGCTTAAATCCCAGCAAAAGACCATAAAAGGAATTTATTGAAAGATAATGAAAACATCAATATGTAAGAGTGAGAAAGAAACAAGGAGGGTATCAAGTGGTCATGCGATATGTTAAAAATAACAGCTAAATAGCCCTTAAAAAGAACAAAAACTATCTTTTCTTTTCACTTTTGCATAACTGTATCAATTCCTGTGTTTAGAACAAATTTACAAAACTCTTCTAAAAATTCACAAAAAGGAAAAAGTTTTGAGGGGTTGTTTGGGGTGATTACATCAAAATTGCCCCTTCTCTTTCTCTGTCTTCATATACATGTTTGCTAAAGTCTTGCTGTTGTTTCTAGCATATGAAGTGCTGCAGTTAAATGGACCTGTTGTTCATTTGTTGAAAGACAGCCATAGAATTTATAAACTGCAGTTAATTTCTGTAGGTTGGAGGGGCATTTGGCTGCTATTTCTAACAGCTCTAGTCCTCATGTACAATTCAACTGTCACTGGTCACATACATAAATATGTATGAAGTTATGTTAAGACAAAATGGTGTTGTTGGAAGGGGATTTGGCTGCTATTTCTAACAGCTCTAACATTCTTTAACCTTTTATACATCATGAATTTAATTTTCTTTCTTTGGTCTTGATGGTTGTGGTGGTGGTGGTGGTGGTGGTGTGTGTGTGTGATATTGTTGGTGTTGTTGTTGTTGTCATGTCATTTCTCCCAAGCTTGTGGATCAAGTCAGTGAATGCCAGCTACAAATTTATTGTTCCACATGTGATTTGGGTGAGGTTTACCTACTTTCTCTAATAGTCCATGCTAGTGGTGGTGGTCATGGTGCCTGTCGGAGGGAGAGGATCGTATTAGTGTAGTTATAGCAGTTTAGCCCCAACTCAACCCTGATCCATCAAATCTAGAAGCCAAGACATTCCAGCCATGACATACTATTTAGACTAACAATACACAGCATCTCGCCAGACAGTGAAAAACATCAAATACCAGTAATACGTTGTTACCATTCTGCTCACGTAATTATTAGATTTTGGGGCACTGCGTTACACTCTCTCACTAATTAATTAGCTTGCATTATGTGCATAAATGTATATATACATACAAACAATCATATATAGGTAAATATATATATATATATATATTATATATATATATATATACAAAATAAGAAAATGGAGAAATACATCCAAATCAAATATCAATTTCCAGATAATACCCAATCACATACTTTATTAAACCACCACATAAGAAACTTTAAGGTCAAACATAATAATATAGAACAAAACAGTGTACATAAAGGAGTAATGTGATACAATAAGTACAATATGTATAAGAGAATATAAATATAAGTAAATAGCAGTATATTGGATATATGTTATCCCATGGAGGGTTGCATTTACAACCCCTATCTCAATTTGTATATATATATATATACACATATATATATGTACATATATACATATATATATTTATGTAAATAATATAGAATAAACTTGTCCATTCTCGAGCTTTTAACTAAAACATGTGTTCCTTGTTCCTACACCTGTCTTTTGTTTCCTGTAAATTAGAACCATATACCTGTTTGTGTGATTGGATGCGTGGACAGACGGACGGACGCAGAGACAGACAGTTGGACAGTCTCTCTACAGAAAGAGAGCGTTACTTTTCACTCCCCTCCTCTCTTATTAAATAGGATCATATTCGGAATAGGCAGAGTGAATGCACAAAGAAGTAGGAGCATCTGCATAATGAAGGGGTTCAGAAGACTGTACAGGGTGTGTGGATAGAGAGAAGAGAGAGGGGTGATCCCTAAGAGGGTGAGAGATACAGGAGTGTCTAAGGGGACAATGGTACGTCTGTGAGGGCATTGAGAGTGAATGTGTGTGAGGAGGCATATGAGGGAGAGTGGAGGGGCATGAAGTAGGAGGAAAGGAAAGTGTTGAGATGGGGTGGGGGACCAGATTGTATTGGGGGAAGGCATGGGTGTAAAGGGTGTGACTGTATGTGTGTGTGTGTATGTATATATATATATATATATATATAATACATATACATCATATATATATATATATATACACACACACACACATATATACCCAACCACAAATCATCATCATTGTTTAGCGTCCATTTTCCATGCTAGCATGGGTTGGACGGTTCAACTGGGGTCTGGGAAGCCAGAAGGCTTCACCAGGCCCCAGTCTGATCTGGCAGCGTTTCTACAGCTAGATGCCCTTCCTAATGCCAACCACTCCGTGAGTGTAGTGGGTGCTTCTTACGTGCCACCGGCACAGGAGGCTGGCAAACGGCCAGAATTGGTTGGTGCTTTTACGTGTCACCGACACAAACGCCAGTCAGGCCACGCTGGCATCTCCCACATTCGGACGGTACTTTTAACATGTCACCGGCACAGGTATCTTAACAACAATTTCCATTTGGGCAAATCAATTTATTTGCACAGTAATAGAGAAACTCGTGTTCCCTTTGAAATTACTCTTGTGGTTTGGGCTTTAACTGCCCTCTCTAGCACATAAGGTGTCCTGTGTATAAATATGTGCACTATTATATATATATTGGCTTCAAATTTTGGCACAAGGCCAGCAGATTCGTGGAATGCTCCAGTTTTGATTGCATCAGTCCCAGTGGCCATCGTCCCTGAATGCGAATCTCCATGGAATTAGAACTCAGAACATAAAGTCAGATGAAAACACTGCTAAGCATTTTGCCTGGGGTACTAACGATTCTGCCAGCTCAGCAGATATACATACATATATATACACATATATATGTTTATATATACACGTATATATATATATTTATATATATATATATATATATATACATATATATATATATATATACATATATTTATATATATACTTACCTTTGTATATATACTTACTACATATGTCTATACATATACTTAATATGAACATACACACATATATACAGCTACAGATGCATGCACATACTCACCCCTGCATACATACATACATAGATATGCTTACTGACCTACATACATACAGACACACATTCATACATTTATATACACACACATATATACATTGATGAGAGGGATTATATATACATTGGTTTTTCTTAGGTTTTGTTTTCTGCAACAAAGAATGTCTGTTGAAATAGAATATTTTTCAGTAGAAAACAGACATTTTACAAGAAAAAATTGTGAGGAATAATTTGATATTATATACAGTAACATACGGAGATATATACACACACACATACATAGATATATGTATATGGACAGTGTGTGTGTGGTGTATTTAAGGATATTTAATTATCAGTATATCACTCTCTCCAAACCAATTAAAGGGCTCCTTTCTGATCCCTTATGGCAGATAAAATGCTAACACAAAAAATGAAAAGAGATGCAGCCATTGTTTGGAACTTAGAGATTTAGAAAATATCAAACTTTAAAGATCTTTAGTACACAAAGCTCAGATCAAAATAGGAGAATTCTCGTGATTAACAGCCATACAGAGCTCTCGGTCATTGGCTCAATACACACATATATACATTCCTATAACAATAGAATCTGACTAGAAGGAGATTTGGCTGTTATTTCTATCAGGGTTAGCTACTCTAAAGCATTCTCCTTCCTTGCTTCGTTCAATGTCCGACACATTAACGATGAAGTCATTCACTGCACAAATAACAGTCCTTTCTTCTAAATGCACAAGGCCTGACATTTTGTAGGGAAGCGGACGGTTGACTACATCGGCCTCAGTACTCAAATGATACTTGTTTTATTGACCCTGGGGAGATGAAACCAAAGTCGGCCTCGGTGGAATTTGAACTTGGAACGTAGTGACAAGTGAAATACCACTAAGCATTTTGCCCAGCATGCTAACGATTCTTATTAATTATAATAATAATAACTATAATGGGCTTATTGTATACGATGTTAGGGTCACTACAACTCATTGGAAAAGGTATGCCTGTATGTGTGTGTGTATATGGGTGTGTTTGTAGGTACATGTTTATATGTATATATATGTATGTGTGTGTGTGTGTGTGTAGCTATATATGTATGTATACAAATTTAAATGTTGAGGATGGGATTTTTCCATATAAAGAAAGAAGGCAAAATAAGTGAATATGATTGGTTCAGAAACATGAAACACTTGAATGGAAATGCATGGAGAGGTGGTGGTGGTGGTGGCCATGTTGGAGAGGATGTAAAGAGAGAAAGAAAGAATATAGAATTGGATGGGAGGTGGGGAGAGGGTGTCATTCATACAGTCTGTGGTAATCTGAGATAGGCGTGTCGATGCAATCTGGCTAACATATACTACAACACACCAACATATACACACACATACCTATACACTACAACAGACACATACTTTTAAACCAAGATACATACCCATGACAAGGTAACACCCACCAGGTATCTAGAAACTTCTTCCTGGTAGATTATAAATATAGCTTTAAGTGCAGTATACTAGCCAAACTACTGCGACTTTTGCATGATATTTCTGAGAGAGACAGTCTTCAGGCTAGAATAAACACCTCAACACAAGTAATCCAGGTAATTATTTTATTTAATACGCAATTTACCAATACACTTCGTTAAAGCTTCATTAGAACTATTTGAAGCATAAACTTTTATATTGGAATTTGTTTTATTTTCAGGCAGTATTTTTAGACAAGAAAATTTTCAGAGATTTTACACTGTTACATTACAAATAAAAATTTTCATTTCCAGAATATAAAATAAAGTATAGTTTGGTTATGACTATGTCAAAACTATTTAATGGAAATTAGAGGAATGGATATGTTCATCTAAGGATACACAATTTTAGGTAGTTTACAGTGGATTTCTAATTCTCAAGTGCAATTTAAAATTTGTAAATTAATTTTATGGCTGTTAAATTATTAGTTTTTTGTAAACTTAATCTTTTGAAAGCTTAGCAAGGGAGAAGGGCCCTGCCGATGGTCCTTTATATTTCCAGGGTCTTCAAATGTGGTGAATGCATACAACAGAGAAATCCTCTCCTAAAAAGCATCTCAAGGGCCAGGTGATGGTGTTGAAAAAGGTGATAGATTAAGTCTGCAACCCAGGGAGGCAACAAAAGGATTTGAACTCAGATCACAAAGAACCACATTAAATACTACAAGGCATCTTGTCAAATATATAAATCCATCAGACCACCACCTCAGACTGGCATTTTAATTATCGACCCTTGCATAATAAAAAATCAAAATTAATCTCGGCAGGATTTGAACTCAGCAGACAAAGAGTTTGTATAAATACCACAAGGTAGTGTGTGTGTGTAGCTATATACGTATACAAATTTCAATATTGAGGATCGGATTTTTCCACAAAAAGAAAGAAAGCAAAATAAGTAAAAAACAAATTTATAGCCTGATTAAGTTTGTGTCTAAGTCCAACGTTCTAACGACTCTACTAACACAATGTAACACGTTTTGTTTATTTGTATTTTTTAATGTTCATATAAGCATTTTTTGCCACTAAATTCAAAAATCACATTCATTTTTACCTAACATCGATAGTTATTTATTTATTGCTAATTTCATATTTGCTCGTTATATTTGTAACTTTTCTCTACAGCACTTTGTTGGTTCAATCTATTCTAGTATTGTAAGGATAATTACACAACATTTAGTAATTTTTCATTTATTGAAAAGTATTTAGGAAGTATAATATTAGTTACAACAAAAAGAAACAATAAAACTCTGCACTGTAAATGCCTTGATAACTCTTTTCTTAAGATGAGAAGTGCTTTGACGATCGAGATTTTCTAGAGTGTATACCTTCATCTCTTCTGACTAAAGACCATATATAATCTCCCATCATAGCAGTATCCCATCGTCCTTGGTATCTTCTTTCCATAGTTGCGACGTCCTGATTAAATCTCTCACCATGATCCTCACTTCATGGCATTTCCAGTTCACAGATGTCTTGCAGTCTTCCCCCAGTAGATTCCATTCCTTCAACCTTGATGAAAGGAGTTCAACTCCTGGCTTAGTAAGACCCAGATCCCTGATTAAATCATCTAGCTCACTCTGATTTGGAAAGTGAGGCTCTGAAGTCGTTCATGGTACGAACGCTTCTGCCATTTCTTGGCTTCTGCTACTTGTTGACTCTTCAGATGAAATATTTTCTGGTGGTAGTGGTACTCGTAAACTGTCAGGTGCTCTAGATGATGGTATGTCTGGATACTGAAGAGCTTGTCTTCTTTTCACTTTTCTGTACTTTGTCACATTGATTATACAAAAGTAACAGTCATCGTGATGGTTCTTTGGCTCTCTCCACACCCTTGGAATGGCAAAAGGCATTGACCTTCCTGTACCTCTTAACCATCATTCTAGAGTAGACTGACAGCTTCCACATATCACATGTGGGGGCCCGTGGTTTGTCCTGGTCACCCATGGGCATTCCGAAATAGTCTGTACGCTATCCACAATTTGGCACCTTTCACAATCTTATGTAATACCTGCTTTTTTCCAATATAATAACCACACACATAGCAAAATGTATCTGGAGAATTTTTACATATTCTAGAAGCCATCCTGAAAGTAGCACAACTTAGTAATTGGTCTGAAAGGGAAAATTAGACATACATTAGTCAGCGGAACATTATAACAATACCGAATATATAATAACATTGAAAGTCGACATATTTTTTTAACTGTTGATGAGACACAAAAATAATTTCATTTTTGGAATCAGCAGAAAAAATAGATTGATAAACAATAAAAAAAATACAATTAACAATTTTTTTTGAAAATTGTTACGTTGTGTAATTGATCTTTTTCTTCTTTCAATCAATGAAATATATTTTTTTAACTGATTTTGATTTTAATATTAAACTTTGTATATAAATGGAATTGTTCTGGTGATTTCATTTCTATTTTATATCTTGAAGCAAACAAGAAGAATTGTTTAAATATTAAACAATTTGGTGACAACATATATTTTCTCTCCCAGTACATCTTTATCCTACATCAACATTTTAATGTGCAATGCATTAAATATATATATAAAGTGAGAGAGAGAGAGATACACACTTGTATACATACATATATACACACACTCTTCACGTTAGTGCTAATTTCCTCCTACCATTTTATAAACTATAAAAAATGTGTCCAGGATTTCAAATACTTTTACAAGAAGAGAAAGTTTATATTTTTTTGAACAATTTCAAAAATATTTGATGAATTCTAAAGAAAGAAAATGTAAATTATATTTAATGACAAAAAGTTTTAGATTTTATTTTGCATAGAAAATTCAAAGTTTGTAAATCAATTTTACAGAAATATAAGCTAAGAAATCAAATAGGTACGTAATTGTGTCTTTATTTTTGTCCCACTAACATTGCTTGACAACCGATGTTGGTGTGTTTACATCCCTGTAACTTAAAAGTTCAGCAAAAGACACCAATAGAATAAGTACTAGGCTTACAAAGAATAAGTCCTGGGGTCAATTTGTTTGACTAAAGGCAGTGCTCCAGTATGGCCACAGTCAAATGACTGAAACAAGTATACGAATAAAAGAATATATATATATATACATATATACACGTACACTATATAAATACACACACACATAATATATACATGTTTATGTAAAAGGGAAATAAAATGTTGAAGTTGATATTGAAAAGGAGAGAGGGAATGAGAGAGAGAGAGAGAGAGAGAAGAAAGTAAAAGAAGAGAAGGACATATGAAGGATATGAAATAGGAAAGGAAGGGTTGTTATCATTATTATTAATTACTGTTACTATTACTATTATTTGGGTGAAGGCGCATGGCTCAGTGGTTAGAGCGTCGAGCTTACGATCGTGAGGTTGTGAGCTCGAATCCCGGACCGGGCTGCGTGTTGTGTTCTTGAGCAAGACACTTTATTTCACGTTGCTCCAGTTCACAGGTGCCAAGCTGTATCGGCCCCTTTGCCTTTCCCTTGGATAACACTGGTGGCGTGGAGAGGGGAGGCCGGTATGCATGGGCGACTACTGGTCTTCCATAAAACAACCTTACCCAGACTTGTGCCTCAGAGGGTAACTCTCTAGGTGCAAACCCATGGTCACTCATGACCGAAGGGGGTCTTTACCCTTTATTATTTGGGTGGTGAGCTGGCAGAATCGTTAGCATTCCGGGCAAAATGCTAGGCAGCTATTTGTTTGCTTTTACGTTCTGAGTTCAAATTTTTCCAACATCAACCTTTATCCTTTCGGGGTCAATAAAATGAGTACCTTTTGAGTTCTGGGGTCGATGTAATCAAGTTGCCTGCTCCCCAGAACTTTCTGGCCTTCTGTTAAAATTTGAAGCCATTATTATTATTATTATTATTATTACGACTCATCTGCCACTACATTCTGAGTTCAAATTCCACCAAGGTCAACTTTGCCTTTCATCCTTTTGGGGTCGATTCAATAAGTTCCAGCTACGCAATGGAGGCGATGTAATTTACTAGTCCCCTCACCCCAAATTTCAGGCCTTGTGCCTATAGTAAGAAAGTATTATTATTATTATATTATTATTATTATTATTATTATATTATTATTATTATTATTATTATAATTACTGTGACGAGCTGGCAGAATTGTGAGGATGCAAAGCAAAATGTTGAGCGGCATTTTGTCCATCTTTACATTCTGAGTTCAAATTCACCAAGGTCAACTTTGCCTTTCATCCTTTTGGGGTCGATTCAATAACTTAAGCATGCACAGGAAGCGATGTAATTACTAGTCCCCTCACCCCAAATTTCAGGCCTTGTGCCTATAGTAAGAAAGTATTATATTATTATTATTATTATTATTATTATTATTATTACTATTATTATTATTATTATTATTATTATAATTACTGTGACGAGCTGGCAGAATTGTGAGGATGCAAAGCAAAATGTTGAGCGGCATTTTGTCCATCTTACATTCTGAGTTCAAATTCCACCAAGGTCAACTTTGCCTTTCATCCTTTTGGGGTCGATTCAATAACTTCCAGCCAGCACAGGAAGCGATTGTAATTACTAGTCCCCTCACCCAAATTCAGGCCTTGTGCCTATAGTAAGAAAGTATTATTAGTTATTATTATTATTATTATTACTATTATTATTATTATTATTATTATTATTATATATATTATTATTATTATTATTATTTAATTACTGTGACGAGCTGGCAGAATTGTGAGGATGCAAAGCAAAATGTTGAGCGGCATTTTGTCCATCTTTACTTTCTGAGTTCAAATCCCCAGGTTGACAGCCTTTCATCCTTTTGGATCGATAATTAAGTACTAGTTGAGTACTGGGGTCAGTGTAATAGACTGGACCCTTCCTTCAACTTGCTGGCCTTGTGCCAAAACTTTTTTATATTATATTAAAAAAAACATAAAAGAAATCATTGCTGTTGTTATTGTTGTTTTTGTTGCTGCTGCTAATATTATTATTATTGATGTTGTTATTGTTATAGTTATTGATGAAGAAGCGGAATTGTTACAAAATGGCAGACAAAATACTTTGCATCATTTCTTCCAAGTTTACATTTTGAGTTCAAATTCCACCAAGGTTGATTTTGCCCCTCGTCCTTTTGGGATTGATAAAATAAGAACCAGTTAGGGGCTGGGGGGGTGACATAATCAATTAACCCCCCACACCCAAAATTTCAGGTCTTATGCCTATAGTAGAAAGGATTATTATTATCTTCAAAATATTACCAAAAAAGGTTGGGGGCATGGCTGTATGGTTAAGAAACTCACTTCAGAACCTTGTGGTTTCAGGTTCAGTCCCACTCTGCAGCACCTTAAAGAATTAACTTCTTCTAATGTTCCAGGTCGACTCAAGCCTTGTGAGTGGGTTTCGTACCTGGAACTGATAAAGCCTATGGTATATACATGTGTGTGTATATTCATGTATGCATATCTACATTTGTACATGTGTGTGTGTGTGTGTGTGTGTGTGTGTGTGTGGTGTGTGTGTGTGTGTGCATATGTCTGCTCATGTCTCCTTGTCTTGACATCTGCTGCGAATTATAAACAAATGTCACGTCAAACAAACAGAGTCGTTTGTTTGCAGTGTTCCACCAGAAAACATATCCAACCATTGTGCTGTTCATGTTGGAAGAACTTGGGGAAATATTCTCTTGCTTGAAGCCAGGTGAGGATTGGTGACTCTCATCAAGTGTAGTCATAGACTCGACTGAGTGGGACTCATGAGAACCTGGCAAGAAACAAAACAAAATTATTAGAAGGAAAATACAGAAAAGAAAATACACCACCTGATGTATTATAAAGGTTTTGATATCCATTTTCCCTAACTGGCATGGGTAGGACAGTTGACGAGGAAGTAGTGAACCAGAGGACATTGCTGAGCTCCAATGAAAGATTTGGCAAGATTTGGCAAGATTTCTACAGCTGGATGATCTTCTTAACACCAGATGCACACATACACGTGTGTGTGTGTGTTTATGCATGCATAAGAGTATATGAATGAATAAACATGGGTTTACTTATGTTTGATTGCACATCTGATTTTGTATGCTAGCATGGGTTAGGTGAATATATTATTGTAGCCTTGTTTTACAGACAGACAGCCTTCCTATTGCTCACCCAAAACCATTTTGCACGAACAAAAGTTCTTATTTCCCATGTCTTCCAAGGTGGGGGTGATTGGTTGACAGATGTTTCTGCTTGGAGCAACTTAAAAGAGATTGCAAACATAAACAAATGCACAGACACCTATGCGCACACACACTCAGCTCGAGTTCACTGCTTCCTGTAGCAGAAACAGCTGGAAGCTAATGAAGGTGTCTACGTAACTCTTGTTCTTTTGTCGTTCATTGATTCATATCTATAAACATACATAGACACAAATATTTATACACGGGTATGTGAAGGTATATATATGTAAAAAGAACCCACTACACTCATGGAGTGGTTGGCGTTAGGAAGGGCATCCAGCCGTAGAAACTTTGCCAGATCAGACTGGGCATGGTGCAGCCTTCTGGCTTCCCAGACCCCAGTTGAACCGTCCAACCCATGCTAGCATGGAAAGCGGATGGTAAATGATGATATATACATATATATATATATATATATTATATATGTATATATCATCATTTACCATCCGCTTTCCATGCTAGCATGGGTTGGACGGTTCAACTGGGGTCTGGGAAGCCAGAAGGCTGCACCATGCCCAGTCTGATCTGGCAAAGTTTCTACGGCTGGATGCCCTTCCTAACGCCAACCACTCCATGAGTGTGTGTAGTGGGTTTTTGCGTGCATCCAGCTGTAGAAAGAAAACCAGAAAATGTAACTTCAGGCAAGATATTCTTTGAACCATCCAACCAATTCCAGCATGGAAAGTGGGGGTAAAATGATGATCATCATACATACATACAGACATATGGATGTATAAATATACATATGTGCATCCGTGTGTATATATTATACATGTATAAATATACATATGTGCATCCTTGTGTATATATTATACACATTCATTCATATATATGTATGCATGTGTATATAAATACATCTACGATTAGATTAAAGTCTAATTATTATGAGGGGTTTTGTAGGTTTTTCTTCCCCAAAATAAACCAAGTAGAATGGCACAAATGAAACATAAACATTCATTCCAATTTAATTTTACAATAGAAATATTTGCAATTATCTGCTTTTCTCTTTATAAACTTTGCTGCCAACAACAACAGCAATAACAACAACATAGCCTTATCCAGCTGTTCCCCAAAAATATGTTGTTGTTTAGTCCATGTATATTCAAAGAGCTGACATCCTGAACAAGGTCTCTTTTATTTTTCATTCCTCCTGGGGTCAATAGAGTAACAGTCATTATTTCATAGACCAAGGAGGCGGTGGAGGATCATTCTGATGATGATGGGTCACCAGAATGTCATTAAACACCCCCACCAATATTTCCTAATCCACCTCATTAAACCCCCAATACTTCATAATAAACTACACCAAGTTATAACTCCTCACCTAACACAAAACAAAACACACTTCACCTGCCAAACCCCTTTTTCATACAAACACATCTTTCTCATTGCTACCCAAACATTGTCCCTTATATTAAAGATAATTAAGATGAACCTACCTTTCATTAATTGGGCTTATTCATTAACCAATCTTTATTATCTCAATCAGCAACAAATAATAACGATCCTCTCAACATGCTGTCTATCAGTGTGATTATATGAAAGCCCATCTTTGGATAAGCTTTCCGAGTTAATCAATGTGTGTGTATGATAATTGTGTGGATTATATTGAAATGTCGAGAGATTTACAGCATTTGTCAGGTTAAGAACAGTTTCATCTCCAGCTTTATTGGTATCTGTGAATCCAGGTAAATATGATGGAAACCAAGCCAACCATGACTGTCACATCATTTCCAGTGCATATAATTATTAATAATACTTATATTCCTGATTTGTAGGGACGGGTATTTCATTATGCAACCATAAATTCCTGTAAAATATATTAAATCGTTTTAGAAGTCAACACCACATTCTACTTTGTTAGCAGTGTTTTTCACATTATTCTATTGATATTCCATAGAAATTATAGTTGGCTCTGATTTTTTGCTAAAACCTTTCCTATCGAGATGTCAGATGTAAACAAACAATGAGATAAACAATGAGAACAAACAACAGATTTTTTCTCTTTGATCTCATTGTTTGTTTCCGTCTGACATTTCGATATGAAATGTTGTAGCAGGAAATCAGTCCTGGCTATAATTTCTACCGATAATATCTGTAGAAATAACCTCAACAAAATATTTATATTCCTTCTTACTACAACACTTTTCACCATCACTTATATTCAGTCAATAAAGATAATGGTGTATTTATATCTTCAAGTTTTATTTCTAATGATTATTCCATTGAAAACAGTTTAAATGTTTAACTTCACTGTCAAATAAACAATTTGTTTAATATATTTAATGAAATGTGTGTTTTCCTTGAAATTCTTTGAATGAATCAAGTAAATATTATTTTATCAAAAGCTTTTCACAAAACTAATAAAGTTTTCATTTTATTTCAGCTTTCATGTAAAAATTAGTGAATTTTGAAGAGATAAATTGTATTCCAAAAGAAGAAAAACAAAATCCACAGAAAAGAATATATTTAACAGAAAAAGATAATAATTCTATATTCATAAAATGGAGAAGATTAATGAAGAAAACAAAATGTTGGCTCTCATTCCTGCCACAGTCTGTGATACAACAGCAATTTATAAGGAAACTACACCAATTATTACCCAAATATTATTACACACAAAACACAAAGAAAACAGAAGAACAGGAAAGAAAAGACACAAAGAAATCTAAAGAACAGGAAAAGTCCATGTTACCAAGTTTCCTTCATATTGTGACATGTTACCGAACACTAATCAAAACAGACCACATCAATACGTTTATAGATTATGTAAAGGATAAATGTAATCACATGGACTCTCTGGGTTTAAATGGATCTCGAATTTTACGTAATATCAAACGTAAAATGCCAAGATTTCTGGAAATTGCAGAACAAAATAATGATTTTGTTCACCAAAACCTTGATTGGTTTCAACAAAGACTCTTTGACATTTATGTCACCTGTAACCCATACAACCACAAGACCATTGAACCACCAAAAGTAACCACAAAATTTCGTCCTCTTCGGCCAGTTGTGACCAGAGAAGTAGAGATTGAGGAATCTGGTGAAGACTTAAGCAACCCAATATCCAATATTGTCGTCATGCAAGGGGGTATTGTAACATATTCCCGCCACTGTATGACAATATGTTGTATAACAAGAGACGGCAACAGAAACGATGTTCGTTGCTCATCTTCTGTCACTGATTTTACAAGAATCAGTGAAGACACAGTCCTCGCCACCCTGCCCTTCCGAAAAATGATTCTTATTATCAACCCTTTAAGTTTGAGAATCACAAGAATTCAGCTAGGATTAATCTTGGTTTCTTATTTGGAACATTCTACGCTTATAGGTGTAGAAATGTTTGGTCAGACCATATACGTATTTGACTGGGAAGAGAATAGAATAAAATACGAATTCATAACCAAAGAAACCCCTTCAGATATTGCTGTAGGAGCACAAAATAAACTCTTAGTATCCTTTTCCAATATTAACAGGGTTACCTGTTACAATGTGGATGGCCAGCATTATTTGAGGTGGATACCAATTCCCTGGACATTCCAAGCCACATCTCTGTGTACCAAAACCATTTTTATGTCCTTCAGGGACATATTATTTATCGGATATCAGGTACAGGTGCTGTGACAACAAGAGGAATTGGCATGAAATGCCGCCATATTTCTGTTGGCAGAGAAAACATTTTTGTACCGATTATTTTGATGTCCTTCATATCATTGGAACAAATGAAGACTTTTGGCCCAGGCAGTCACATAACCCCAGCTATGGACCCCAACATTGAACAGCTATATTTATATTGAGGATTGCTACAACATTACAAATATTCTACCTATGTCTACATCTTCTATATTAATAATTTACAAAAACAAGAAAGCTAAATTATTCACTGATAACGGGGAAATAATTAACCAAAATAATTCAGTTTTCCTTGGGCTTCCTTCTTCTGTTGTAGAATAAACGCAAACAGATTCCTGGTATTTTATCCTGAAATGAAAGGGTTTCAGTATATCACCTGTCCTGAAAGAAAAGGCCTTTAATAAAGGTGCAAACTGGTTACATGAAAATCTGTCATATTGTATCAAATAAGTGTTAGCTGTGACCACCATGAAAACAAAAGCGAGGTCCATATCCTCTTGATCCACAAATATAAAGTTGACATTGCAGAAAGAATTTCTCTGGGACATCATAATGTCAGCATTGCTGCAACTCCAATTAATTTTGTAGTCGTAGATGGAAACGAAAATAAAATGGTATTTTATTCCACATGTGGTGAAGAACTTTTTCAAAAATACCTTCCATTCTATGGCTACCCTCATCACATCTACTCTGATAATGTTTATTCTATGTCCTCTTCAGGAGACACTCTATTCTCAGATGTTACGATCTATATGGACAAATGAAATGGCAGTGGGAACTGCCTTCCCTGTTCACCCTCACATTGCTGTTTTCCAAGGAACTCTTTATGTCCCGGACACTCAACTCAACAGGGTTCTTCTTTACAAGTATCAAGACCGGTCGTCTGGCTGTCTTTTACCCATTAAAAATCCTTACATCAGAAATCTAAATCTACGACTCAAAGAAAAGGAGAATGACCAAAAACTTGTCATTGGCGAAATATGTAATCTGTCCAATGGACAGTTGGTGGTGTCCGACATCAACCATGATTGCTTGTTGTACATTTCTGAGGAAGGAGACATTGTGTCCAGATTATCTCTGCCGTCTACAGCCACAGATATATGTCGATGGGATTCTAATCATATAGGGGTCACATTACCCCTACAGAAACAATTAAGGGTCATCGGAAACCTATCAAAGACAGTGAGAAGTGTAAAATTAAGGCAGCCTTATGTACGGGTGTGTAAGATGGGTGAATGTGAAATTGTTTGTTATTGTGATAAACCATCACATTTAGACATTTTAGCCATCAATTATTATAATCAAGTTGAAGTAATTAAGACAATTAATATCCCTGTGTTTGTGAAATCATTATCAGTAGACAAGGAAACAGAAAAGCTATTAATTGTTACTAGGGAAAAAGCTTTTCAGTACAACACTAGAATAGGTGGTGGTGGTCATCGTCGTCATCGTCTTCGGTGTAAAACTAGATATGGTTATGCTAGTAGTATTAAGATGGTCCCCAGTGTTTTATGTCCCAAGTGAAACGTCCCCTCAGTCTCCAAGGTGGATCTATTGACCCAACGTCTGTTTATCTGATAGACAGAAGCCGTATGTTTGCCATAAACGATCAGAATTTGTTGGTTAATGATCTCGTTACTAATAATCAACTTAATTATTATATCGACCTGGTGGATGTATTTTCCAGACACATTTCTCTCAGTGAAATGTTGTCTTCCACTTTATATCTACAGGACCTGACAGTTTCTGATAAAGGCAGACGTATTCCTCTCCCTAAACATTTGGGAGACAAAGACCAGCGAGATTAAACGTTTGGTTCTTACTGAAAATAATCTGATTGCAGGATGTGACAGGAAGAATGGAAACATTAAGATATTCACATTGGATGGTCACCTTATGGATTCAATCAAAGTGAATGTTTATAGAGATATTAAAATGTGTCGATGGCAGTCAAACACACTGGTCATTACGACTGGGGATCGTTCTAATAAACACCACTGTGGACATTAAAAGTGGAATTTCCATTGTCGTTGGTAATTTACAAAACGAGAAATAATTATAATGTGTGGCTTCTTTATCAAACAATCAACTGGTTTTGAGTGAAAAGAGAGATGGAAGACATTTGCATTTTGTTGATATTGATGAAATACATTCGAGTGTGAAGGAATAAAAAAAAATAGACATACCTGAACCATTAATAGAGAGAAGCAGATGGAAAGTATTCTGATATAATCCGGGATATTAAAGTTACTGATGAAGATGTCATCATCGTCTTCAACGAAAGATTCATCATTTTCTTCAACAGTGGTGGTCAATATTTACATTCAGTCAGACACTACATGGAGTATTATGTTGGTGATGATGACAGGATGACAATTGATGACAGTTTTTTGTACATTTATGGTGAGTGGGAGAAATGTTTTGTTTCATCCGGATATCGAAATATTTTGTGTTTGACCCAGAATGGGGAATACAAGAGAATATTTTTAAATAAAAGAATTTATAAAGATAGAGTAGATTTCTTCAGTATAGACTGTAAAGGACCAAGGTTTGTTGGAAGCCCCAGGAGGAATGAATTGTATGTTGAAGGGTTGTTTATGGTGAATCGAGACAGCTTCCCGGTTGCTCGTTTACAAACAGACGAATGTCCTGTTCAGGTAAAAGATTTTGATGTCTCTGAGGAAGGAAAGACAGTTGTGTGTGAAAAAGCCAATAATGGAAATGTTAAAATATTCGATGAAGACGGCCAGTTGCTATGTCACAGAAATGTTGCAAGTTTAGTTGGTGGTGTGTGTTTTACACAAGAATCACACATAATGGCCACGGTTCCTAAAAGGAAAGAAATATTTCAACTGAATGGAGAAGATTTGCAGACATCTCAAGTTTGGTCGAGTCTCATCCCTTATGGTGTAATATGGAGAAAAGTGGCGGGTATTTACTGGTGTGTACATAATGAATTGATTGAATGTCATTGCATAAAGATTGATGGGGACCAAGTGAACATTCTGGAATCTGTGTCGTCATTAAATCTTGATTCTGGTCTTCGTTCCCTTCCATTACATCTGAAACGAACAAGGAAATATTCAGTAATGAATTAATTAATAAATTGGAATACAGAGGAGGAGATGGAGATGGAGGAGGAAGAAGAAGAGGTAAATCAGGTGAAATAATTGGTAAAGGTAGATTAAAGGTGAGATGTGGTAATTACATAGCGGAGATTAATAATTCAGGAATTGATGAAATATCAGTGAGGAGACTTCCATATAGGACAGCAATGGTCCCTTTTTCCATTCCTGCATTCGAGGAACCTGTTGATTATGATTTGAGGGACATTAGGGACCTGAACAGTAAACTAATTAAGTTAGATGAGAATGTGAGTGTGTTGATGTTTCGAGAAAGTGTCACATTAATCAGAACAACAACAACAACAGTGGACATACTTCAACATGAACAACAACACGACCACCACTGGACATATGTCGGTGGACAGAGGAATGTTTCATTGTCGCCTTTGGAGAGAAATGAGGGTCTTCAACAGGGATCTCTCGTCGTTTAAAAACCATCAGAACTGAGAAATACTACAACAGGATTTTAAATACAACGACAATCAACTCGTGTGTGGTGGTCATTATATTAGAGACATAACTCAAGAAGAGAGAGACGAGAAATACGAAAGAATATGGGAAAACAACAAGGATTACTATTTTGCAAAGACCCTGACATCTTTGACCCTTATTATGTGGATGTGTTGATATTGAAGATGGGAAATGTAAAGATGAAGTGTGTCGTGGGAAGATGGGGATATGGAAGGTTTGAGGGAGATGAAGGGGTGGATGATGTGGGAGTCACATCTTTTGGTGATGTTGTTGTTGTGAGGAGGGAGATGAGGAGGAGAAGGGGTCTGGAGATTGGAATTTTGTGTTTTGTGGAATGGTTCAGGGAAAAGTCTTTGGTGAGGAGGATAAGAATAAAAGGAAATTTATTGGTTCTGAAATATTATAATCCAAGACCTCGTCTGACCATAATTGGTGAATGTGTTTATATAACAGATACAATAAACAATATTTACGAAATACCTCGACATATTGAAGAGGAAACATCTGAAGATGATGAAATCCTGAGATTAAAAGATAATCCAAAATATTTACTCCTCAGATGGGATGATAATGAAGTCTTTGAAGTTCTTGGTTTGGATGTTTCAGACAATTCTTTGATGGTTTTTGGAATTATTCTTGGACGTCAATCTTTTGCTTTCTTTTATTTTGACAAATAAATATTTCCAGAAATATTAAACTTCAATCTTCTTCTTCTTCTTATTGTTGTTGTTGTAAATGGCTTCGCCCGGGAATCGAACCTGCATCGCATACATTGCATTCTACACACTTATTGTCGTAACATTCCTCAACACTCTCTCTTTGTGTGTGTGTGTATATTTATATACAGTATATGTACATGTGTTTATATATATATACACACATATTTAGGAATGTATGTATAGAAATAAGGCTATAAGTATGTATGTTTGTGTGTGTATATGTGTGTATATATATATATATATATATATATTATATATATGCTTGCATGTATGTATAGGAATGTCTGGTCCGAAAGCAGAGACTTTCATAATCATTGATTCTCCATTAAAAGGCAGACGACCACCGCCGCCGTCTCCGCCGTCGTCGTCGCCGCCGTCGTCGTCTCCGCCGTCGCCGTCGTCGTCGTTTCCCCGTCGTCGTTCTCCGCCGTCGTCTCCGCCGCGCGTCGTCGTCATCATCAT
>NW_021835417.1:27500-40233 GCF_006345805.1 Octopus sinensis | reverse complement strand
CATAACACAAAGGCGAGGGAAGCAGACACTAAGCTTGGATTATTTCGTTCCCGCAAAAAAGGCGAAGCGTGTTAGTAATAAATACGCTAATATGTAAAGTGCATCTCATTATGATAATACATTAAGGCGGCGAGCTGGCAGAAACGTTAGCACGCCGGGCGAAATGCGTGGCGTATTTCGTCTGCCGCTACGTTCTGAGTTCAAATTCCGCCGAGGTCGACTACCCCCTTGTGGGTAGTAAAGAAATAGGTATTCCGTCTGCTGCTACGTTCTGAGTTCAAATCCCGCCGTGGTCGACTTTGCCTTTCATCTTTCCGGGGTCGATAAATTAAGTACCAGTTGCGTACTGAGGTCGGTCTAATCGACTGCCCCCCAAAAAAAAAAAAAGAATTCGGGCCTTGTGCCTAGAGAAGAAAAGAAGAGGTAATGATTCATCACCGTCAACGATTTTAATGACTGTACATAGGTTCAAATCTCCGACGGATGCTCGCATATTCTTTTGAGGCAAAGGGCCCCTTATTTTGTTACTGGTTTCAGTCATTTTACTGTATGTAACCTCGCTGTGATACGGCTTTTAGGGAGTAGGAAACACTAGGGAGAGCTGAACAGCAGGTCTTCAGAGAAGCCCGTCGCCTCGTGCAGGTGTTTAAGCCATTTAACTCCTCTCGTTCTAAGGAGGCCGGACTACGTCCTGGTCATGACTCCTAGCTACGCACTCTATTGCCACATTCTGTGCAATTGTTTGCATTACACCCCTCCATGAGGTTAAGTTGTTCCCGATCCAAGGTATCTCGGATGTTGGTACAAGCCCGCAAATCACGTAAGATCGGCGGGTAACTTAACCACACAGAGAGCATAGTCAGTTATTTCAGATCAGACTTTTCTTTCATTGCCTTTAACAAAAACTGGAAAGCAAACAGATAGATGGAATTTAAACTCAGAATGTTAAAGAGAAGCAAACGCGTACTACAAGGTATTCTACCATACGCTCCACCGATTCTGTTATCCATCTCGCCAGATTAAGCACGGATAAATTCTAAATGCAGCTGCTTATTATCTGATTTGATTTCTAAGCACCAATCCTATTTCAGTTCCGTGCTCTATTAATCAAAATCTTCATTTCCTACATTGGTTCGGGGCCAAAAATTGTAGGAAAATTTTACCATTTCCTCTGAGATGCATAGAATTCTTTTAAACTTACACCACATTAGCTCTGGCAGTTCACTGGAAATTTAGAGATAGTAGTTTTTTTCTCTCTTTTTTTTTTTTTTGTATTTTTTTTTTTTTTTGCATTGGACTCTATGCTCTTTGGAATAAACCTTGCAATTAACGGGATTCCAGTGAAGTGGAGAATTTTCCTTCATAACGTAAAAATACTGAAATACTGAAAATCATCGCAGCTGACTCTCCATTGTCATGGGCTGATACTTTATTTATCGACCTTGATTAAAGCAGGCAGTGAGCTGACAGAATCGTTAGCGCGTCGGACAAAATGCTTTGCAAAATCTCTTCCTGCTCTATACGTTCTGAATTCAAATCCCGTCGAAGTCAGCTTTGCTTTTCATCCTTTCGGAGTCGATAAATTAAGTACCAGTGGCGTAATGGGGTCGATCAAATCGAATGGTTCCCTCCCGCAAAATTTCGAGCTTTGTGCCTAGAGTAGAAAAGAGTCGTTATCACGCCGAGCTTCCCTGCATTTCGTCCGTGTTTGCGTTCTGAGTTCTGTTTGCGTCGCCGAGGTCGACTTTGCATTTCATCCTTTCAGAGTCGATAAAACAAATATCAGTTAAGCACGGGAGGTGAGGAGTGTTCGATGTAATCCACGTACCCCACCTCGAAATTGCTGGCATCAAAGTTTGAAATTAATATTTATTTTATCAATCTCTGAAAAGCCAAATCGATCACGGCTTGATTTGAACTGAAACCAGAAATTTTCTTAATAAATTATTTGATTTTCATTTTGTCCAGTGTTCAATCTTGTCAGCTCATCTGTGCCCCAACTTAAAGATTTCTAACATTTGGCTGTGTGGTTAGAAGTTTGTTTCTCAACCACATGGTTCTGGTTTCGAAACTACTGCGTGGCAAATTGAGCAATTGTCTTCTATTATATCCTCGATCCGATCAAAGCCTTGTGAGTGAATTTGTGTGTCGGAAACTGAAAGACGCCCCCCGGAGATGTGTGTATGTGTGTGTTTATGTACGTGTGTGTTTGTTTGTGTGTGTGTGTGTGTGATTGTGTATGTGTTTGTCCCCCTCCAGCGCTTGACACCCGGTATCGGTTTTATTCACGTCCCTGTAACTTAGCGGTTCGACGAATAAAACTGATGGAATAAGTACTAGGCTTTTAAAAAAACAAAAAGTTTTTCAATGTAGTGCTCCAGCATGGCCGCAGTCTAATGACTGAAGCAAATAAAAGATAACGATTGGCATGAAATAATAAATGTATGACACGAGACATGTCGAGTATTCCAAACTTCATCATTATATTCGTACATAAATAGGTATAAGTCTAATAATCTTTTCTACTCCAGGCACAAGGCCCGAAATTTTGTAGGAGGTGGGGTGGTACTTAATTTATCGACCCCGAAAGGATGACAGGCAAAGTCAACCTCGGCGGAATTTGAACTCAGAACGTACGTATAGACGAAATGCCTATCTCTTTACTACCCACAAGGTGATAAACATAGAGGGGACAGACATGGACAGACAAACGGATTAAGTCGATTACATCGATCCCAGTGCGTAACTGGTACTTAATTTATCGACCCAGAAAGGATGAAAGGAAAAGTCAACCTCGGCGGAATTTGAACTCAGAACGTAACGGCAGACGAAATACCTATTTCTTTACTACCCACAATGTGATAAACACAGAGGGGACAAACAAGGACAGACAAACGGATTAAGTCGATTATATCGACCCCAGTGCATAACTGGTACTTAATTTATCGACCCCGAAAGGATGAAAGGCAAAGTCGACCTCGGCGGAATCTGAATTCAGAACGTAAAGGCAGCCGAAATACCGCTACCAAGCAAATATTATTGAAATTTCTATAGAACTTCTATGTATTAAACGTAATTTTATTTTATTGTTTTACCATTTAACCCATAGAGGATCGTATCCTGTCCTCGCTACTGCGATTTATCTGTAGTTCTGTGAAACTGTCGCCATGATTCTTATTCCATAAGTGTTCCAATATTTCTTTGTCCTGTTTTACTATAAGTGTTTCGGCTCCTTACTCCCAGTATAGAACACATCAGGCCGGTTCCCTAGTTTGCATGGCATATGACTTGAAATTATATCATTACCTCCTGAACGGGATGCCTCCGATACAGAGTTTAAGAACAGTAATTTTTGAGGAGAGGGGACATGTCGATTGCATCAACCCCAAGGCATGGCTGGTACTATAATTTATCGACCCCGAAGGGATGAAAGGAAAAATTGATCATAGCGGGATTTGAACTCAGAACATAAAGAGCCGGAAGAAATACCGCTAAGCCTTTTTGCCCAACGTGCTAATGATTCTACTACTTCGCCTGATAAATGTTCCAGTTTATTTAGCAATAAATATGTTTCGCTAGTTAAGAGCAGCAGCTCACCTTTCCAAGCAAAACAGCAGCATCACGTATGATTTAATCGTTTGTTTGTAAAGATGAGTTTCACGCCGTCAGTTGAAAGAGAAACCTTGCATGAGAGACACTGGCGTCCTATCAAGAAAGAGATTTGTGTCATACCCAACAAATATAATGCTACAATAAACAAACAAATAAACAAACAAACAAACAAATAAATATATATACTGGAACTAGCTACGAGGTCATATATATATATTTCTTTATTGCCCACAAAGGGCTAAACATAGAGGGGACAAACAAGGACAGACAAAGGGATTAAGTCGATTACATCGACACCAGTGCGAAACTAGTACTTTATTTATCGACCCCGGAAGGATGAAAGGCAAAGTTGACCTCGGTGGAATTTGAACTCAGAACGTAACGGCAGACGAAATACGGCTACGCATTTCGCCCGGCGTGCTAACGTTTCTGCCAGCTCGCCGCCTTGCTACGAGGTCGTATAGGTCTAGAAAGGACGAGCGTATTTAACCGGTGCGTTTTTTGTTCTAGTTTTCTTATACATGCTATCGTTTAGTTATCTCTAGAAACATCCAACTGTCACTGGACTTCTTGTTAATGCAAAATATGTATTATTTCTTCGTTGTCTTTCTCTCTGCGTACACACACAGACACACATACCTCACACACATACATAGATACGTATGCATGTATATATGTATGTATGCATGTATGCATGTATGCATAATTTCTAACAGTCTTCATCTGTCAGCCTTTGTTATTGTTTCGACGGAGGAATAGAGTATCTTTCTGGGTTTTTTCTTCTTTTTTTTTTATTTCGTCATTTCTTTTCTCTTCTGTATCTCTTCTCAATCATTCCCTCAGGCATATTCTAGAAGTTCATATATTGTGAAACAGATTTTCATTCTTATCACTGACCGATGTCTTCTCACTCAAATGCTTACTAATTCATTCGTTCCATTGTTCTATGCGCTGTTTTTTTTTTTTTTTTAACCCCAGGCAAAAATTATGGAATCACTATTCAGAAGATTCTCACCCAGATGGTTTTTCTTTTTTCTTTTTTTTTTCCGATACCACATCAACAAATCGTAGATATTTCACAAAGCAATTTTTTGTTTAAAATTAGAACATTCTAGCTACATGAAATTAATTTCAAACAAATTAAACTTAATTGTTTCAATTCATCATATATTTTTCCAGATTAAGTCGAAGAAAAATGATCATGGAATTACTCAATGTTGAGAAAAATATGGAATTAATAAATTATGAACAACAAAATTCATGGTACATTCTTATTCCTCATTGGGCAGAATGAATAACTTATTCGAATTTTCTTGAAAAATAGTTGACAAGATGGTTGTGCAGGTTTGAACCTCGTCACTGACCGTTTCGAATTTTCTTTTTTTAAAAAAAATTTTCGCTTTTAATTTACAATCGGATTAGTATTGGTTTCAAATTTTGGCAGAAGGCCAAAAATTCGTGGAAGTATGTGAGTTGATTACATCGAACCCAATGTCTTCAACTGGTACTTATTTTATCAACCCCGAAAGGATGACAGGCAAAGTCGACCTCAGTGGCATCTGAACTCAGAACGTAAAGATGAATGAGATGCAGCGTGGCAATTTACCCGGCGTGCTAACGATTCTGCCATCTCGCCACCTCACAATTCGCATTAATATTCGGACTGCTTGTTGGCCATGCCACTGAGCTGATACAACTTCCTTAAATAAAAGTTCCATTATTCTTAACCATTATAAAGACTTATGAAACTTACATTGATGAAAAATTTCTTGAGAAAAATCATATCGACTCAATGACAGGATGTTTTATCATCTTTAACAATTATTTTCGATCGATGGGATAGGAAAAGTGCACCAAATTATTTCAGACGATGTTCATTGAACAATTTGGATGATGATGGCCATTTAGCTTCCTCTTTTCTCGATATGCAGTAGCGAAAAAATTTGGTTGTTTTCTTCAAATAATCACCTTCATTGAAACTGTTTTAGAAACAAAATTCAAACATTATGTTCCTTCCCAATGCAGAATCATGATTTATCACCGAATACTGCTTTCATATCACCATCAAAATTCCACGCTTGCTTCTCTTTAACCCCCTGCAAGCAGTTTAGTTTTTAATGCTGGGTTTCATATGGTTTTCCTCTTCGTAAATATCCCATATGCCTCAATCAATTTCTTGTAGTTTTGTTGCAAATATTGCAAATATTGATTCTATTTTCTGTTGTTTGTTTCTCATTTTTCTTTTGCTCCTTTTGTCTTCTATTTTCTATTCTCAAAGCATCTCAGATTTGGCATATACCATAATCTACCTCTATGTTTTCTTCTTAGAACCAATTCTATATTATCTATCCTTGCATCAAATTTTAGACGCAACGTTTACCACATTCTATATTCTATGGGCTTTTGCGTTGTTTTAAGATCATTTCCATGCTTTAAGATTCTTTCTATTGTTCTAAGATCCTTTCCATTATTTTCAAATTATTTCCATTGTTTAAAAATTCTTTCCATAGTTTTATAATCTTTTTCATTGTTTTACGATCATTTTCATTGTCTTAAGATTCTTTCCAATGTGTTTTTCCATTGTAAGATTCTTCTCAATGTTTAACAATCTCTTCCATTTTTTTAAAGATTCTTTGCATTATTTACATCTGCAATCACTCATTTTGGACTTCATACTAATTTACATTTACTTTATGAATACAAATTATAAAATGATTCTATAATTTTCCCCTGCTCGATCTTAAGAGAAAGGCAAAAGCCACTGATTAAAATAATTTAATTTCCTTGGTTCAACCCTGGTTTTACAAAAACAAGATTTCCACAGACTTCCACGAGTGTAAATAATAATTCAACCTCCTTCTGCCAAACAAACCGAATCGAAGTTATTTAGAAATTCCCATCATGTTTCAACTCGTTACATAATTTTATTTTCTCTCTTCCACACTCTTTTTTTGCAAACTGTCATTTGTATGCCTCCCCTCCCCCATATTCTACTTTACACTCTCCTCTTCCCACACCGAGATCTATCTGTCTATATATCAACCTCCCTATGAACGAACATACAAATATATACACTTACGTATATAACTGACACTCCGTCGGTTACAATGACGGGGGTTCCAGTTGACCGGATCAACGGAACAGCCTGTTCGTGAAATTAACGTGCAAGTGTCTGAGCATACCACAGACACGTGTACCCTCAACGAAGTCCTTAGATATATTCAGTGTGACACAGAATGTGACAAAGCTGGTCCTTTGAAATACAGGCACAACTCATTTTTGCCAGCTGAGTGGACTGGAGCAATGTGATATAAAGTGTCTTACTCAAGGACACAACTAGCTGCCGGGAATCGAACTCCCGAACTTACGAGCGTGAGATGAATACCTTAACCACTAAGCCACGCGTATATATATATATATATATATATATATATATATATATACACCACACACACAAATACTCACTCACAGACACACACACACATTTTACGAGGCATTGGTGATATTGGTTTTGTTATACTAACATGTATGTCTGAAAGGATGTAAATACTATGTCTCTCCACAAAACCATCTGTGCATAAATTGATCACATTAATCTGTTGAGCAATGTGTAAACTCTGTCACAGTTTTGTACCATCACTGGTTCAATGTCATTTGAGTTCCTGAATTATTGTTGCAATAATACTGATCTCTACCGACAGGAAACCTGGGGTACCAAGAAATTATCAGAAACTCTACTAAAGAGAATTCCGCATATACATATACATACATATATATATACATACATACATATATATATATACACACACACATACATACATAAACATACATATATATATATATGTATGTATGTATATATATCACCGTGACCGACCAGCCCATCAGATGTTGTTACACATCGCTGGTCACAATGCGCTTCGCATTGTTTTAGCCTTCAAATGACGCCACCCCGCTGGCTAAGCGAGCAGGCCAACAGAAGAAAGAGTGTGAGAAAGTTGTGGCGAAAGAGTACAGCAGGGATCGCCACCACCCCCTGCCGGAGCCTCGTGGAGCTTTAGTTGTTTTCGCTCAATAAACACTCATAACGCCCGAAACCGCGATCCTACGACCGCGAGTTCGCTGCCCTAACCACTAGGCCATTGCGCCTCCACATGTATATATATATATATACTTATTCTATCGGTCTCTTTTGCCGAACTGCTAAGTTACAGAGACGTAAATACATCAGCATCGGTTGTCAAGCGATGCTGGAGGGACAAACACAGACACACAAACATGTACACACACCTACATATATATATATATGTATATATACATTGACAACCGATGCTGATGTATTTACGTCTCCGTAACTTAGCAGTTCGGCAAAAGAGACCGATAGAATAAGTACCAGGCTTAGACATGATATATGCTTACATGTACACCACAATCAAAATTACTGTCCCAAGAACGCACCACCACTACTACCACCCCAATCACCACCTACTCAATCGTGTGAAGCACTACCAATACAACATGAATTAACAACCGTAACGAGAAGTTTCTCTCTGCTCACCTCTGCCATCACACAATCAAACTGTTTACGCCAACTTGCCTCAATTAAACACCCCTTAAAATAACACTCAACTCAATCACAACAGATGGTCTTTAGAGTCAGGCTGATTAACACCTCAAACTGTCATGGCGACCGAATTACCGAGACGCGCTCCCAAGTACAGATAGATGTAAATATACACCCATGTATAGATATATACATACATTTATAGGTACATGCATAAATACACCCGAACCCACTTACGTACACACACACGCACGCACATATACATATATACATGTATACACATACAAAAATATGCATGTATACGTACATGTGTGAGCAAATATATACATACATATATATAAGTATATATATATATATGTATATATATATATATATACATACATGCATGCATGCATACACATTACACATTAATGCTTATAAGTGTGAGTTGGTGTGTGACTACGTTTCCATACATGGGTATTTCTACATGTACGTGTGTGTGTGTGTGTGTGTGTGTGTGTGTGTGTGTGTGTGTGTGTGTGTGGTGTGTGTGTGTGTGTTGTGTGTGTGTGTGTGTGTGTATGTGTGCGTGTGTGTGTAAGCGATATAATCAACAAGAATTCAGCTTCGCTGAAGCATGATAAATATCTTGGTGAAGTGTCCCAAACATTTTGCAATTTCTGATGCAGAGAGAAGTTTGAAGGAGAACGAATGAATAAGGAGCAAGCAGAATAAGGAGCAGATGAATATGAACAACAATAATAATGATATTAATAATAATAATAATAATAATAGAAGAAGAAGAAGAAGAAGAAGAAGAAGAAGAAGAAGAAGAAGAAGAAGAAGAAGAAGAAGAAGAAGAAGGATGATGGTGATGGTAATGGCGACGCTGATAATAACGATGAGGAGGTATTATAAGAAAGAAGAGAAAGTGGATGGAGAAGGAAAGGAGGAGTTGCAAGATGGCGTTTGTATGGAAATGATAGGATGAAGAAGATACAGAAAAGTGAGGAGAGAGAGAGAGAGAGAGAGAAGCAGCCAACAGTATACAAAGAACAAAAGCGTGAAGGAAATGAAGGAAGTGAGCGGGTGAGCAGGCGATCGAGCGAGGCTATGGCCTACCGAAGTGTTCTCGAGGGAAGTAAGTAGTGCACCAGTTAATATAGAGCGAGGCCAGTTTAAATAAGCTTTCGTTGAGTGGCTTCCGAGAAACTGCGGGGGTTGATGTATGGAGAGAAAAGACCAACGGCAGGTTTCAATGGCGGAAAAAGCCGAGAGTCTAAACAAATGATCTGTAATCATTTAAACAGGGTTGTTCTTGCCCTTTTAGTTTATATTCTCTATCTTTATTTTCCCTCTCAATCGCTTTCTGTCAGTCTGTTCACCCCTCCATCTGTCTGTCTGTCTGTCTGTCTGTCCGTCTGTCTGTATGTATGTACGTATGTATGTATGTATGTATGTATATATGTATGTATGTATGTATGTATGTACGTATGTATGTACGTATGTATGTATGTATGCATGCATGTGCGTGTATATATTTGTATATGTGCATGTGTATATATATATATATATATATATATATATATATATATATATATATATGTATGTGTGTATGTAAGTATGTATGTATGTAAGTATATAGTGAGAATTTACAAAAAAAATGCGAAAACGGGTGTGTAAACAACAAAGAGATGTATTACTTCAACACTCGGGAAGTGAGAAAATCTTTTACGCTTTGAACATGGGCTCTTCGACAGAAAGGAACACAGAAATAAACAGGGAGAGTAAATAAAAAAGGTTCAGTGGATAACGATCTATCATGGCGAATGCCAGACAGAGGAGTCACACAGGAGAGCTAGGAAGAAGGGGAGATAATAAAGTAGTGGTGATCCCAAATCGAAGGTTGAGTGCGTGTGTATGTGAGAGCGTGTATATGCGTGTGGATGGGGACTGGTGACCTTGATGTTTGCGTGTGTGCGTCATTTGATTGTGGCCATGCTGGAGCTCCGCCTTTATATATATATATATATATATATATATATATATATCTGTGTGTGCGTACATCTGTGTTCACACAGACATTCACGTACACACACACACATAAGTGCACATTTTGAGGCACAGTAAGAGAAATAACTCATCTCATTAAAAAGTGTTAATAATTTCCCTTATTTATTATATGTGGAGCTTCATAAGAGACAAAAAGACCTAGTGCTTCGTGTAATGGCACTCAATATAATTATATATACTCACACACGTTTATTAGTTGTGAATTTGCATCATGTATAAAGTGTTAAAACAGGGTTATTACGTTGGTTATTTTAATGCAATTTGAAGCATAGCAACTTCACATTTATTTACGGAGAGATTCTATACTGAGAGTGGAATCACATTTTTTATGAAGGTCAAGTTGAACCGTTTATCAAGTTTCGCCTACCGTCTTGTTCAACCAGTGATAAACCTTTACCTGGCTAGCGTTTTTATATAGGAAGTAGACGTCATCAAAAGGTAGGGACTTGTGTGATGACTTTTACATTTGTTAAAAAACTGCCAAGTGGGCAATTTTCATTTTATTCAAAGCTGTAAGGTAAATGAATTACTAAAGATCAAGAAACAGAATAAGAATACTGATCGGCAAGTAGGCAGAGAGAAAAAAACAGTTAGGGACAGAGGGATGAACAGGAGAGAAATATATGGTAAGGTCCTAAAATTCAGAATATAATATGAGGATAAATTCCCTGCTGATCTACACAGAAAGAGCACTGCTCGAAAGAACAACAGTTTCTTCGTTAAATACGATAAAACGAAGAATTTTTTTCTTTCTACTCTAACCATAAGGCCTGAAATTTTAAGGGTTGAGGGTCGGGCCTCAACTGGTTCTTATATTACCGACATCGAAAGGTTGAAAGGCAAAGTCGGCCTCCGAGGAATTTGAACTTGGAACGTGAAACCAGAAGAAAAACCGTTGAGCATTTTGTCCGGCGTGCTAGCAATTCTGCCAGCTCGCCTCTTAAAACAAAAATTATTTAAGAAGTTCAGAGCTATATGTATTACAAACTTATATTATGATGCAATTTCCAAAATTCATTACAATTATCCTTGCTCCACTACATCAAAATTAACACACGTGCCATATACATAATCACAAATCTAATTTCACACTTCATCCAGCTGTAAGATGGAGAAACCCTATACAAGCCTACATCGGAGCTCTAAGTAAGTCTCTTTATTGCATATTGTTTCTTTTATAAATTTAAGCAGTAGTCATCATTATCACTCTGGACCATTTCGTTTGCTGTAATAAATCGGTTTACAGATATACCAACTAAATCCGTTTACTACTTCTTCAATTTCACATATGCGCTTAATATCTTTGAATCACCAAGAAAATACCGACCGATACAATTAACTTTGGTGAAAGAATAACTCAACAGAAAGCAAATTAACGCTAATACCATAAGCATATTCACACAACCATTGTATAAAAAACAACAACAAACAAATAAAAAAAACGTATTTCCATACCTTTTCTCATTAATAAATTCCTACTGAATTTAGTGCCACTGAATTTAGTTGGCTTAAATATCTTCAAATTATTAAATCAGATATTCTTCTGATTGGTGACAATCAAAGGAAAGTATTATTGTTGGCATGGTTACGAAGACCGACTACAGGGAATTTCCTTTTCGGTCAAGCAGTCATCTACCTCTTGAAAAGGAGCAGAAAACCCAACACTGAGATTCGGTAAATCTAAAATAATAGCTAGCACTCTGCAACTTGGTAGTTCCACTCTCAGTTTTCCTTTGTAATTTTCCTGCAAGAAAAATCACTTATATTTGTATTTAAGGGGACTTAAGCATTTGTAGAACGCCCTATTTTATTGCTGGTAACTGGTTCTTTTTTCGGACATATACAATCTATATTTTTTATTTTTTACATTTTCATGTTTTAGATGTTGTCTTTTCAATGCATTTTTGTCACTTGAAGCAAAAACCATTACTATTTCTCGACTTTGTAATAAACCTCAATTGGTAATCATTATGTCTTTGTTAAAAACGATTTTTGTTTTCGGCAGACATATTTGCATTGTGAATTTTGCCATAATTCTTCCACAGACGATACAATAAATGCTAGCCAATTATTCGTCTCGATATAATTGCCTCCCAACATGGTGATACCAACATTTAATCTATTCTAATTCTTATCATTAGCCGCCATTATTCAACAGTTGTTGTCTGTATATGAAACAGATCTACCACTCACCCTCCAGTATCTCGTTTACTTCGAAATATATAACAATAAAAAAAAACATCTTGAATTAGATTTCGCATTAATATTTGTAATTTTTTCTATGCATTCCTTATGATTATTTTACTAAACACAATGGCGATTTTTTCCCTCTCATTGATAAATACAATGTCATATTTTGACTGAACACAATGTCTTTTTATTTATTTATTTTTACTAAACACATCAGTTTTTGATTGAACCAAAAGTCATTTTTCTAAAAATCACAATAGCAGTATTATTTTTACTAAACAGAATGTTAGCCTTTCAAATGAATACAAAGTTAGAGCA
>NW_021835417.1:10000-20000 GCF_006345805.1 Octopus sinensis | reverse complement strand
CCAAAACGTTGTGTTAACAACAAACATGATGAGGACAAATATCGTCAAATGTAAATAATGTACATAATTCCTCATCTCTTAAATATAGAACTCTATTTGCGAAGGTTTTAGCCTCCATGTTAATAGAGTTGTGAATATTTATATAAGATTTCTTATATGTATCCAAAATGGTTTTAGTTAATAAATTGTCATGGATAGCTTTATCCGTTTCGTATAGATTGTTTGTCTTGACCAAATATATAAACTTACAATTAGAATTTTTAAATAGTCGTAAATCTTTAGCTGATTTTGCTTGAAATGGTTAGAGCAGTCAGCAGCTTGCTTGCCATCCGAATGTTTTCGGGTTTAGTGCCAACGCGTGGAACCTTCAACAACCGGCTTCTAATATACCCCTGGGCCGACCAAAGAAACCAAAGTAGATTTGGCAGAAACCGATATATATGCATACATACACTACACATGCATATAAATATATATAAGTGTACACACATGTACATACGCACAAGCACAAACACACATATATAGGTTAAGCGTGGGTGTGTGGTAAGAAGCTTGCTTCGCAACCAGATGGCTCTAGGTTCAGTCCTATTGTGTAGCAACTGAGCAAATGTCTTTTATTATAACCTCGGGCCGATCAAAGCCTTGTGAGTGGATTTGGTACACGGAAGCCGAAAGAAGCCCATCATATGTATATAGTCGCCATGCTTGATTGCTAAATCCACAAGTTTTTTTTTCTTTCTCACTCTTTATTTTCTCTTGTTCCTTTCTATCGAAGTACATAGGCTCAAAACGTAAAACAGTTTCACACTTTCCCGTGCGTCAAACTATTACACCTGCTTGTTGTTTGTACATTTGTCTTCGTCTTTTGTTTTTCTGTAATTTCAACTATATATATATATAATATATATATATATATATATAAAGTTGGAATTTACAAAAAAAAAAAAAGACGAAGACTTGTGTGTAAACAACAAACAGATGTATTAGTTTAACGGTGGGGAAGTGAGAGAGTCTTTTACGTTTGGAGCCTGCGCTCTTCAATAGAAAGGAACACAGAAATAAAGCAGAGAAAAAATGAAAAAGGTTTAGTCGCTAGTGATATACGTATGTGTCTGTATATGCATATATATATATATATATATATATATATATATATATATATATATATATATATATATATATATATATGTCTGTGTGTATATATATGTATGTATGTATGTATGTATATATGTATATGTGTGTGTATTTATTCTATATGTATGTATGTAAATATATATAAATATATATTTGTCTAATACTTTGTTCCTCTTAACGCTTCTGCTCTGCAAAGGCTTTCATCGATGTTATTGTTGTGTTTCGAACACCGTTGTTTGCCGATTGGCAGCTGAGCATGTGGTTAACACTTTCAACATCAATGTACACTTAACTACATATCGACTTGATGCTCGCTTGTTAAGCTTTCTTGTGAAATAATACAATGTGCACTTGACTGCGCAATGTGGTTTGTTCAACGTATGTAAAATATACACAAGTACACGCAAATATATATATATGCATACATGCACACTTGCATCTCAAAAGTAAAATGGACCCCATTTTTAATTGTCTTTGATTCATTTAAATACTTCACCAAGAATTTAGTAGACTTCCTTGTACACTTTCTAATGGTTCAAGCCGTTTGATTATTGTACTAATGATTAGTGGCCGCACAGGTGAAGCGGTACACACAAACACACACACACGCATACACATACAGACAGTTATACACACACGCACATGCACACGCTTACATATATATATGTATGTATATATACATATATATATTTCTTTACTACCCACAAGGGGCTAAACATAGAGTGAACAAACAAGGACAGACAAAGGGATTAAGTCGATTACATCGACCCCAGTGTATAACTGGTACTCAATTTATCGACCCCGAAAGGATGGAAGGCAAAGTCGACCTCAGCGGAATTTGAATTCAGAACATAACGGCAGACGAAATACGGCTACGCATTTCGCCCGGCGTGCTAACGTTTCTGCCAGCTCACCGCCTTACATATATATGTATATGTAAAAAAATACAAACAGGGACAAGAACGCAAAACATTTAGAAGACGATACAAAAAACACGGACGGGACATTAGAAAGCCTTCAATTTTCAGTCAAGAACCGGATCATCCTCGCAATTTCGGCTGATTAATGAAATTGTGAGGATGATCCGGTTCTTGACTGAAGATTGAAGGCTTCGAATGTCTTGTCCGTGTTTTTTGTATCGTCTTCTAAATGTTTTGCGTTCTTGTCCGTGTTTGTATTTTTTTACATATACATATATATATAGCGGCGCCCGTACCCTTTTTAGTCTTGTATGTAAGTACATATTTTCTTTACATACATATATATGTGTGTATGTGCGTGTGTGTGTGTGTGCGTGTGTGTGTATGCACGTGTTGTTGTGCGGTAAGAAACTTGCTTCCCAACCACATGGTTCCGGGTTCAGCTACACTGCGCGGCACCTTCGGCAAGTTGCGTAGTGGGGTATATCTCACTGACTGGCCTCCTCCCCAGACATTTCGGGCCTTGTGCCTAGAGTAGAAAAGATTATTTCTAATTTTGAATATTTTTAGCATAAATACAAAAAAATCCAAGAAAGTGGAACCATATCATATACCCTTTTGTAATTGACCCAACCTGCTCTAAAGCAGTTCATTTTCTTTT
Source organism: Octopus sinensis (assembly GCF_006345805.1). Classification (NCBI taxonomy): domain Eukaryota; kingdom Metazoa; phylum Mollusca; class Cephalopoda; order Octopoda; family Octopodidae; genus Octopus; species Octopus sinensis. The sequence goes on along the minus strand of NW_021835417.1, from coordinate 17,285 downwards.
GTAATTTTTAATAATTGTCCTGTCCCGCTTGAATTTATTCAGTACTCTAAAAAAATTCATTAGGGAGTAGATTATGATCCTCTAAATGAGTATAGATGTTTTACCAGAAGCAAATTTCTTAATACCTCCATATTGGTTCGTAGTTTGACTCATCACTAGCATTCTGCTTATCGTTCTGTTTGTCTTACTCTTATGTAGTTATCTAATTTCAGATAATGTATATATGTATATATGTACAAACACACATAGACGCGTGCATACATACATACATACATACATACATACATACATACATACATACATACATACATACATACATACATACATACAGATGTTAATGAACGAGAGAATTTGTGTTTGTATTTGTGCATATGTAAGTTTGCGTGTAAAATATAGATAGATAGATAGATAGGTAGATAGATAGATAGATAGATAGGTAGATAGATAGATAGATAGATAGATAGATAGATAGATAGATAGATAGATAGATAGATAGATAGATAGATAGATAGATAGATAGATAGATAGATATACAGTGAGACAAACAGACAGACAGATATGTAGGAAGGTAGTCAGAGGGATGGATAAATGGATAAATAGACAGACAAAATGACACAAAGACAAACAGACTGACACACAGACAGACAGATAGAAGAGAGAGAGAGAGAGAGAGAGAGGAGGGAGAGAGACGAAAGAAAGAAGACAGGATAGAGATCAAGTTTGCATGTTAAAGTGAATGTTGGCAAGAAAGAAAAGAATAAGACTAAGTGAGAAAAAAAGAGATAAACATTGAGGTATAAAGACATTGCGTCAGCTAGATAGATAGAGAAAGAGGGGGGAGAGAGAGAGAAAGAGAGGAGAAAATGAGTGAGGGAGGGTTCGGTGAAAGGGGTTTGTGCAAAAGACACACGCAAGTCGCTAAAATTAAAAGTGATGCCCTAAGTGTAAGGTGTTCGTTCGTTTTACTCGTTGACAGTCTTTTTCACTTAATTGTGTTTTTTACGGTCTGACAACTACAGCTTCAGCTATAGAAAATTAGCCTCCTGCCTCTATCATAACCATTTGGTCTCGGTGTTATTACTTCTCCTTCGTCTCCCTTCCTCCTCGTCCTATCCGTCCTTCTTTTCCTCCTCCTCTTCGTTGTTTAACATGCTCCTTTTTTCTGCTTTCCTTATTGTATTTGTTACTGTTGTTGTTATTACTGTTCCTGTTCTTGTTGTTGTTGTTGCGGTGAAGGTGGAGTTCTTCTTCTTTCTTCTTTTTTTCTTCTTCTTCTTTTCTTCTTCCTTCTTCTTCTTTCTCACTTCTTCCTCCTCGTCTCTTCTTCTTTTCTTCTTCTTCTTTCTACTTCCTTCTCGCTTCTTCCTCAACGTCTTCACAAAGCATCAACACAAACAAGCGAAAAACAAAAACAAAAAAAAGTCAAGCGCCATCAACAAAAACACGCAACAATAGAAGCAAGAAACATAAATAAAATAAAGTAAAAAGAAAGAAACAAACAATAGAGAAAAAAAACAACAAAGTTACTAGCAAACAATAAGAAAAGCAATAACAACAACAACAACAACACCAAGACCAAGTCAGTACAAAATGCAAAATAAAAGCGAGACGTCTTAAATGTAATGTCCGTGACTGAGACCATCTTGAAGAAGCCAGCCAGCCAGCAAGGCAACCGACCAGTCGAGCAGCTAGACTATCATCATCATAATCATCATCATCGTCGTTGCCGTCGTCGCTGCCGTTGTCATCTTCACTGCCGTCGTCGTCATGATCATGATCATCATGATCACCATCACCATTATCATCATCATCATCATCATCATCATCATCATTATTATTATTATTATTATTATTATTATTATTATTATTATTGGTGGTGGTGGTGGTGGTGGTGTTATTAGCATGTTTTTATTTTTTATGATGTCAACTTAAAAACAAGTTGATGCTTAATTTGTTTAGTTTTTTCTTTGTTTTTTTTTGTTGTTGTTTTTTTGTTTCAGATCCGGCGTTAGAGTCTTGCGAGGAGAAAGCTCCCTCGTAATGCACGACTAACACTTCAATAGATAATAATATTGATGATGATGATGATGATGATGATGACGATGATGATGATGATGATTACGATGATAATAACGACAACGACTACGACGACGATGATGATTAAAAATAACTGTGCTTTTGTGATTAGCATTTTTATTAGTAGTATGAACGCTATTTTAGTCGTTTAGTTAAAAAAGGTCACTTTGCAATCTTGAGAACCCGGGATCGATTTAACAGCAAACCGTCTTTGTGGGGTCACTTCGGCTTTGTCAGACAAACTGTCTTAGTGTTTCAAGAAAAATACCGGTAGAAAAAAGACACACTTCAAGGTAGCTGCGTTAAGTTTGTAACGTGGGAGAGAAGAGCTTCCTTTAGCCGTGGTTGGCAACCCTCGTTGAAAAGGTTTCTCGATAAAATTACCTATCGGGGTGTCACCTTAAAATACTTAGCCTCATCTTGAATGAAAATGCTAAATAAAATTATCGATAACAGATAAACCATCCCCACTCGCCGCCTTATGGAGGTAATTTATAGAACGTTTAAAAAGGGGGTTAGGGGAGTAAATCCGTACAGGAAATCCAGAGATAGAGACTCTAAGACTGATATATACGGTTATATTTAACCAATATCTGCCATCCCCCGCAACTCCACAGATGCTGTGAACCTACTGTATTCTCTTTCGGTCGTCACCTATCCATAAGAGGGAAGGTGGGAATTGTATTTGGTGCTAGGGACTTGGTTTCGGAAAGTCCAGGTACAGCGGCAATGGTTGTTACTTTCTCTACTGTACCGCCGATCAAACACGAAAATATGCAACCAAATAACAAACAATCTTGAAACTGGAAGCAGGCTGTGAAAGGACAATCGCCGTCAGGGCTCATTGCTGTCTTTAAAAAGATATATTTTACATTCACTTAACAGGTTTTAGAACGTCATCAAGTAGTGTATAATGGAAGAACCTAAAGTCATACGGAATTTATTTCGACGACTTCAGCATAGTCCCACGTCAGTTTCCATCTCACACTTACAAAGTGAATCTCGTTATTAATATAGTTTATTTGTTACACAAGTCTTTCTCTTCACATGCCGTAAGTACTGATCACTGAATTATGTCCGTAGCTCCCGTCACTTATCTATTTCGACATATAAACCCATTTTTATCACTAAATTTGGACTGAAGTTCCACCAGGAGAAAAGTAGCGACTGAATTAAGAGTGAACTGCTGCTATATTTATCGATGGCATTCTCTTTCAGACGACTGGAAGCAGACATTTGCAAAGCATTTATTTTTTTGTCATTCTAAGTGTAATTTAAATTATATTATAAAAATTAAACTAGACTAGGGGTCGCCAAAGGGGCCCGAGAGACCACCTAGAGATCGGCGAGGAATTACAGGGATCAGCGTGCGAAAGACCAGCTCACCCAGATGAACTACTTGAAATAACAGGTCATCCCATAAGTTCTGACAGAATTTTGAATAAAGAAAACAAGTGATTAAATGTTATATTTAATTGAAATTTAATCATTAATGTATGTACTTTCCCTGATTATCTATGAGTTCCTTCCATCTATTTACAGGCTTTTTAATCCCATCAATGTAACACTCTTTTGGTTTCAAAGCGAAGAACTCTAAAATATCAGTTTTGACCTCCTCCTGGCTAGCGAAAGTTATGTCCCCCAAATGATTCTGTAAACTGCGAAACAAATACTAGTCTGAAGGAGCAAGGTCGGGAGAATAAGGTGGATGAGGAATTTTTTCCCAACCAAGCTCTTCGATCTTCTGTGATGTGACCTTTGCAGTGTGGGGTCGCGCATACACTTGATGAAACATCACTCCTTTTCGATTCACTAAAGCAGGTCTTTTTTTCTTCAAAGCTTGGTTCAAACGCTCTAATTGCTGACAGTAGACTTGAGCATTGATTGTTGCATTAGGTGGTAACAATTCAAAGTGAATTACTCCTTTGCAATCCCACCAGATAGAGAAAGAACCTTTTTCCCATGAAGTTTCCTTCTCGGTTGTGGTTGAGCTTTTTCCCTTTTAGCAAGCCACTGTTTACGACGTTTAACATTTCGATAGAAGATCCATTTCTCGTCACCAGTCACAAGTCTATCCAAAAAGGGTGAAACGAGTTCGCGAGAATGGAGATAAGAGCAGATGTCAACTCGGGATTGCGGTTGCTTTCGGACACTTCATGAAGCACCCATTTTCCAAGTTTAGGAACCTTTCCAAGATGTTGAGATGACGACGAACAGTTGTATGGTTTGAACTAAGCTTTATTGCCAATTCTTCAACTGATAATGCAGGATTTTCTTCAAGTAATGCCTCAAGGAGCTTATCAGCAAACTCAACTGGACGTCCTGTTCGACCTTCATCTCCAAGGCTGAAATTTCCACTTTTGAATTTTGCAAACCATCTTCTGCAAGTTCTTTCATTCAAGCATTCTTTCCCATAAGCTGAGTATATGTTTCGAATCGTTTCGGCTGCAGAGTTTCCTTTTTTGTACTTATAAAGCATTATGTGCCTCAAATGCTCTTTGGATACTTCTATATTAGAAAGGGTTTTAATCAAAGAGATTTTAATTCTATTATTCTGTAAAATAATATTTAATTAGTTTAAATATACACAAATGCATAAAAATATGTTTTACTTCCATTAGACATTCTAAAATACTATTAAATTTCATACAATTTTTAAAAATGATAAAATCGGACAGAACTTATGGGATGACCTGATACTTAGTCAGCGCCATGCTCATCCCTCACATTGATGCTGTCAATTTCAATAAGATATTCCATATTTCGTCTGTCTCTACGCTCTGAGTTCAAATTTCGCTGAGGTCGACTTTGCCTTTCCTCCTTTCAGGATCGATAAATTAAGTACCAGTTGAGTACTGGGGCCAATCTAATTGACTGGCCCCCTCTCCCAAAATTTCGGGCCTTGTGCCTAAAGTAGAAAAGAATAAAAGATATTCTAGCAATATGATGCGTTTTTCACATTTTCTAACCGTAAAAACAATTTCATAGGAATTTAAAGTTTAATGCTGTATACTCGTACACGAAGTTTTAAATCTAAATAGTGTTTGATCTTCAATAGAATTTCTCAATTTGTCGTACATGTATATTTTAGCTGACATTTTAATTGCCAGCATCAGTTCCCGGTGCGCATTTAAGATATGGTACGGGTGGGTAGTGTATTAAGATATCTTAAATGAGGAGAGTGGTCGATATGGAAGATGGCTAAAGCGGGTCGATGAGGAAGGAGAGTGGAAAAGGGGTTCGATAGTTGAAAAAGTTCGGCGACCCCAGAACTAGACGTTAAAAGATACAACATTCTATGTAAATAGTGTAGATAATGTACATAATCCTTTATCTCTCAAATATAGAACTGTATTCTATGTTACATTTGTGATAGTTGAGCCATGATATTTGAATACAATTTATGATCTTAGCAAAGTCTCATAGAACAAAATAACTCCAGGGAAATTATACTTTTCATTCTTTTAGAATTTGCACACGCACACATATATATACACTCACGGACATATACACATATATGTAGCTTACATAAGGTATTACATACATATTTACATGTAACTTACTGTGTGTACAAAATAAACAGCAAACGTATCTCCCAACCAAGTATGTCCTACCAGAATTTGAACTCAGAACATTAAGAGCCGGAACAAGTAAGGAATGGTGTCCGGTTCTTACACTTCTACCAATTCCCTGCATTGAACTTGTATTTCTTTTATCGATTGCAGGTGATGAAAAGTAAAGTTGGTTTTGAACTCAAGAAACCCTGAGAGTCAGATGAAAAACTGAAAAATTCTGTCCGACACTCCGATTGAACCTGGCACGCTGTCGCTTATAGATATAGACTAAGAAATATGCAAGCAAATTTCTGTAAGTCATTATTCAGTTTATTTCAAGATTTCTTGCCAATAGAGAAAGAACCGATTTCTAACCTAGATCCAAGTCTCCTTCATCGGGTATTTATGTTTGTTTGTTTGTATGTATGTATATATGTATGTATGTATGTATGTATGTATGTATGTATGTATGTATGTATGTATGTAGGTGCAGATTTGTATGTTTTATGTATGTATTCTCATGCATATAGTTGCATATCTAGACATGCTCATATATATTTAAATGATAAACTTCTGGAAAGTTTTACAGATGGATTGGATGTGTAAACTTCGAATCAGCTTTCTCCTTTCTGGTTTTGAGAAGTCTAATTTCTCAAGATTTGCATTTAGGCAGTGTGTCACATATCTTAGGACTCCAATAATCTGGATAGAGTAACTGCAGATTTCTCAATAGTTCAGCATTGGTGTTCTATTTCTCACTGATCTTCAGCTTTATATTTATACGTTTGTATGTATGTATGTAGTATGTATGTATGTATGTAGTATGTATGTATGTATGTATGTGCGTATGTGTGTATGTATATATGTATGCATTTACGTATGTATGTGTGTCTTAGATATGGTTTAAAATCACACCCTACTGTGCGGCCCGGGTACGCGAGTTCCAAGGTTTTGAGGAGTATGGAACCTCTTCGTAGATATAAATTTTCTTAAAATAATAACTAAGTTGTTGTTGGTGGTGGTGGTGATGGTAGTGGTGATGGTGGTGGTGGTGGTGGTGGTGGTGGTGGTGGAGGTGGTGGTAGTGGTGATGGTTTTTTAGTGATGTAAGTTGGCAGTAGAGGTAGGTATTTAGAGAACAATAGCAGCATTCAGATAATCTACTGATCGAAACCATCCTAAGATAATATACGAAGCTTGGTACATGCAAACCTGCTACCAGCTCAGACATGTCTGCTTAAAAAAGAAACATACAACGAAACAAAACAAAAAAAACCATAGTTTAACATATTTCGATCGAACATTTTAAAAAGATATTAGTTCCAAGTGCTGTTCTTTTCAGTTCATAAGACAGCTATAGATTAAATATGCATCAGAGAGTGTCATTCATTGCGATCTATTGTTTGACACTAATTCTAAAATCATTTTGCAAGTGTTTTCAATTGATTTGTAATTATCCTGCAGACCTGCAGAGACTTTATGTTTTTTGTAACACAATTGCAAATCAATTGTAATCGCTACGATGTATATATCTATAATTTGATAAGACGGCGAGCTGGCAGAAGCGTTAGCATGTCGGACGCAATGCGTAGGCGTATTTCGTCTGCCGTTACGTTCTGAGTTCAAATTCCGCCGAGGTAGACTTTGCTTTTCAT
>NW_021835417.1:0-5000 GCF_006345805.1 Octopus sinensis | reverse complement strand
CTGGACGTTTTGTTGTCCATTTTTGTATCACCTAGTTGTCCGGATGTATTATCCCATTTTGTATTGATATATATATATATATATATATATATATATATGTGGTGTGTGTGTGTGTTTGTGTGTGTATATAAAAGACAAAAAAGAGTGAAAAAACTAGAGAAGGCTTGTGTTATATGGTCAAGGAATATATTTAAATCGTTATGTTAGAAAATTGTTAGAAAATTTTGCATATAGTAACATAGTTTTTGCAGAAATTACCGGTTTCGTAATTTCTTTTCAAATTTCTTTATCTATATCGTGTCATATCTTTGTTATGTTGTGAAATATGGAATCCAGGCAGGGGTAGGTAATCAGGATTTTTTCCGGTATAAGGGAGATAATCTAACATGTTGGGAATGACTAGGCTTGACTAATTTAACATGATTTGGTTGAGAAGAAAAAGAATGTTACAAGTGGTTAACAATCAGAGTGTCTCGGGGCACGAGCGTTTCGTGTATAAATGCATGCACACACTCGCACACATACAATTGTACATATATTAATATATACATTGTGAGAATTTACAAAAAACCAAAAGACAAAGACGGGTGTGTAGACAATAGACAGATGTATTAGTTTAACGCTCGGGAAGTGAAAAAGTTTTTAAAGTTTCGAGCCTATGCTTACCACAGAAAGGAACACAGAGAGAAACAAGGAGAGAAAATAAAAAAGGTTTAGTGGTTAGCGATCGATCATGGCGAAACCAGGAGAGAGGGGTCACACAGGAGAGCTGGGAAGAAGGGGTGATAATAAAGTCGTGGTGATCCCAAACCGAAGGTGCGGGTGTTGTGTATGTGCGAGTGGAAGGGGCTATATATTATATATATATATATTATATATTATATATATATATATATATATATTATATAGATAGATAGATAGATACATACATACATACATGTATATGCATATATGTATGTGTGTATGTATGTATGTATGCATTTATGTATGTTTGTATGTCTTTACTCATACACACACAAACATGACTGTTACGATAAGCGAAACGATAAGACAAATTACAAAAGAAATTGGGTATAATCAAGATAGGAACCAACATTACAAGTAGACACTTAAACAGACACACAAATGCGCGCGCGCACACACACACACACACACACACACACACACAAAGATATATATATATATTAAAGATGGCGGCACTGTTGTGAATATAATAAAACGGCTAGCGGTATTTCAATAGACGTTGGCGAACGGATGCTGGAGATCGTGTATGCTTCGTTAGCATAGCGGTACGGAAAAGCTAAAAGTGACAGAAACTGTGACAACGACAGATATGAAATAAACAAATAAATGAGTGAATAAATAAATAAATAAAAAGAAACAAAAGAAACAAAAAGAACAACAACAATTAACATTAATAATAGCAGCAACGGATATGATGACGATGATGATGATATATAATAATAATAATATAATAATAATAATAATAATAATAATAATAATAATAATAATAATAATAGTGGTGGTGGCTATAAGGGCCCAAAGTATTGGGGACAGTGCAAACGTTTGAAGCGATGTGGATTAAATGCAGACTAATAGCCGATGTGCATGAGCAAAAAGGTTAAGTTAAAGGCAAGAAACGTGAGAAAGCGAGAGAGGAGACAGACAGAAACCAGTGAAAGAGAAGAGTTTTGTTAATTTTTATAATATTATAAAAGTTGTGTTTGATGTCTGGCTTTTATTACAATGTAGTATATCGTTGCTGCTGCTGTTGTTGTTGATGTTGTAGCTATTGTTAATATTTTTTACAAAATAAAAAATAGGAAAACATATGATAATAATAATGATAATAATAATAATAATAATAATAATAATAATAATAATAATAATAATAATAATGATAATTATAATAATTATAATGATAATAATAATAATATAATAATAATGATAATGATTAATAATAATAATCATAATATAATAATAAATAATAAATAATAATAATAATAATAATAATGATGATGATGATAATGATAATAATAATAATAATAATAATAATAATAAAAATAATAATAATAATAATAATAATAATAATGATAATAATAATGATAATAATAATAATGAAGTCGTTATCTATAAGCTATTTCTGATCATTTTTTTAATATAATTATTCTGTTTCTACACATTAAAATGTTCAACTACTTATTTTTACTATTACAATGTACTAGTGTTATTTCTACTAGTACTACTACTAGTGCAGCTGCTGCTGCTGCTGCTGCTACTACTACTACTACTACTACTACTTCTACTACTACTACTACTGCTGCTGCTGCTGCTACTATTAATAATAATAATAATAATGATAATAATAATAATAGTAACATTATCATTATTAATAATGATATAATATTACTATTATTATTATTATTATTATTGAGTGAGAGAGCAGTTCATGCCATCAAAGTGACACTGGGGTAAAATATACGAAGCCCAATATACCCATCATGACTACCCGTCTGATAAAGGCACACCAGGCACATGCATCACAACCATATGTGCGCGACATGGTGATCTCATATCAAGATAAACAGCACAGACCTTGCAGGTGGGGCCCAGTTAGAATTTTCTTCAGATTGAGTAGCCCATCCCGCTCAAAACGGTCCCTGAATAAGGGTTGTTAAGGATGTTGAAAGAAACCACCCATGTTCCAGAGGTGAACTATTCAAACCCCGAAGAATCCCTCTCAACACATGGCTATGATGCTCCCCCACTACTTCTGCTCGTGATCAGAGATGCACATATCGTCAGCCACTAAGGGACATGCTCAACTGGTTAAGGTCAAACAAAATGACAAGCAAATCTGTGGTATTGAGCAGAATATTTGCTGTAGCCCATCTTTTATACAAGAAAAAAACAATGTACATGATAACACTTCCAATCAGTTAAGATCAGAAGCCATGTACTGCCTGGTACTGCATCAGGGCAGTTATTATTATTATTATTATTATTATTATTATTATTATTATTTATTATTATTATTACTTTTTTTTTCTTCTTTCAAATTTTCTTCCATTTCTTGCCGAGTGTCTTCCCGACTCCTAGGGCAAAGAAACTCATCGTGATTATTGGTAGGCCATTAAAGCAAACTGAGTAGTTCGTTCATTTTTTTTTTTTTTTTTTTTAAAGTTAAATTAAAATACATGAGCAAGCAGCAACAGTTCTCACATCGACAATGCTCTTCTCAATACGTGTGATGTACCAGTTAAGACAATCTTTTGCACTTCTTGCAGGATGGTAAGCCAGGGATCATTCTCATATAATTTTCGGTTCCCTTCTTGATCATTCCTAGTGGCCTACGATCACTGGTATTGTAACCGCCTGTGAATGCCACATTTTCTCAATTTCAATGAGTAGGTCTTTATATTATTATTATTATTATTATTATTATTATTATTATTATTATTATTTATTATTAATTATCATTATTATTATTATTATTATTATTATTATTTTATTATTATTATTATCATTATTATTAATGTTTATAATTATTATCCTTATTATTATTATTATTATTATTATTATTATTATTATTATTATTATTATTATATTATTATCATTATTATTATTATTATTATCAGCAGCAGTTTAGAAAAGACTGATGATGATAATGATGACGATCAAGAGGATACCAATAGCTTGATTGTTATTGCTGTTTTTATTATTATTTATATTATTAACATTATCATCGCCATCATTGTTATTGTTTCCATATTGTCACCTTCAAAATCCTCCTCCATTCCTCCTCACCATTATCCCCATCACCACCACCACCACCACTGCCATCATCATCATCATTTTCATCATCATCATTAGCTTAATCATTACCATTTCTGAAGGTAATCATGTAATACGTTGAGAAAACCGGAAGCGGAAATTGTGAGCCCAGGAACAGTTCCATGTCATTGGTCAGCTGAAGTGCATCTATGGATTATTTTAAGAAGTCAAGTTTTGTCTTTTTAAACTCCATATTAATGGAAGCAATGCGCGTCTGTTTCCTGTGTTTTTTATCCTACTGCCAAGAGCTCGGAGTCTTCTAAGACGCCTGACCACAATGTCCCGTGACTCACATCTCCACTTCGTATTCTTGTTGGGTTCTTGTAATTTCTTTATCCCACTTCCACTGTTAACATCTATCTATCTATCTATCTATCTATCTATTGCCAACATTCACTTTAACATGCAAACTTGATCTCTATCCTGTCTTCTTTCTTTCGTCTCTCTCCCTCCTCTCTCTTTCTCTTTCTATCTGTCTGTCTGTGTGTCAGGCTGTTTGTCTTTGTGTCATTCTGTCTGTCTATCTATCCATTTATCCATCCCTCTGACTACCTTCCTACATATCTGTCTGTCTGTTTGTCTCACTGTATACCTATCTATCTATCTATCTATCTATCTATCTATCTATCTATCTATCTATCTATCTATCTATCTATCTATCTATCTATCTATCTATCTATCTAACTATCTATCTATCTAGCTAGCTAGCTATTCATCTATCTATCTATCTGTTCACCTATCTATTCATCTATATATCTATCTACCTATATATCCATTTATCTATCTATCCATCTATTTGAATATGTCTGTCTCTCTTTCCCGCTTGACGTGTATGTATGTTTGTATATATATATACGTATATATGTGTGTGTTTGCGTGTCTATCTATCTGTCAATCTATATCTATCTATCTATCTATCTATCTATCTATCTATCTATCTATCTATCTATCTATCTATCTAGCTAGCTAGCTATATATCTATCTATCTAATTATAGCTATATATATATATATATATATATATACTATATTTATATATATATATATATATATATATATCATATATATATGCATATAATAATAATGTCTGTCATCTTCCTATATCTATTTATCTAATTATCTATGTCCTTAGACTTTCCTCTCTCACACATTATTTCCTTATTTCCCT
>NW_021835416.1:2500-42446 GCF_006345805.1 Octopus sinensis | reverse complement strand
ATAGATAGATAGATAGATAGATAGATAGATAGATAGATTGATAGATAGATAGATAGATAGATATAGATAGATAGATAGATAGATTATAGATATGCATATTCCACGGGTTTGTTTCAGTTTCCGTCTACCATATCCACTCACAAGGTTTTGGTCGGCCCGAGGCTATATAGTAGAAGACAGTTGCCCGATGTGGGACTGAACCCGGAACCATGTGATTGAAAAACAAGCTTCTTAGGACACCCCCACCCACGCCTAGGCTATAAATCAGGGTAGACTTCGCCGCTATTTCTTGTAGGTCGGGTGGTGAACCCGAAGAAGGATTGTATCAGTAGTTCATATAAAGAGACGTTGAAAAAAGAGGAGAGTTCCTAATCGTGACATTTTGTCATCACCTTCGGCGGCAAAGTGACAAATCATAACAAAGGCATGATATGGCATGTCTGGACCGCTGCTATGCAATAATAGTTGAGGGTTGTTTGCTTAAGCGCGTGTGTGTATTTATATCTATATAAATATGTGTATGCATATATGTACATGGATATGTATATACATACATACATACATACACACACACACACACACACATATATATATATATGTATATACATATATATATGTGTGTGTGTGTGTATGCGTGTGTGTATATAAATGTATGTATATAAATATACGTAAATGTGTGTGTATATTTATATACATACACATATATATGTGTATGTATATAAATGTATGTACGTATATATACACGCAATGAGCATAAGTGTACGTCTTTACGTGTTTGCATGTGTATGTTTCTTTGTCTGTATATGTACACACACAACACACACACACACATGCACACCAAACACGCACACATATATACATATTCGTACATGTGTGTATGTGTTTGTCCAATGTATGTATGTTCCATAATTGTTGTCGGTGAGAAACACTTAACAAGTGTTTTCCCGCTAGTGTATTTGTCAATGGAAACAGAGATAATGACAGCAACAACTAAAACAACAACAAAGACAACAGCAACAACAACAACAACAACAACGAGTATTCAGGAAAGCCTCAATGAGACATACTTGTCCCGCTAGAAATAGTAAGCGAAACTCGTTCAAATTACACCCTTGTGTTCTTGTAATTGAAACGATAATCCGAACTTATTGAAGACACATTGGCTAATGTAATCATTGTTATATAAATAGATGGGAATGTCACGGCTGGAACAGCTTCAATACTGATCTAGAAGGCTAAGCAGCAGCAACAACAGCAACAACAATGGTAGTGGAGGCGCAATCGCCCAGTCGTTAGGGCAACGGACTCGCAGTCGTAAGAACGCGGTTTCGATTCCCAGACCGGGCATTGTGAGTGTTTATGGAGCAAAACACCTAAGCTTCACGAGGCTCCGGTTGCGGGGGGGGGGGAGGTGAACCCCGCAGTACTCTTTCACCACCACTTTCTCTCACTCTTTCCTCCTACTTCTGCCTCAAAGCAGGGAAGCCATGGTGTAACCCACTATGGTGTGGTAAAACTTTCAGACCCTAGTCTAGATTGCGAATCCTTTGTACCCCAAGATGATTCAGCTCTCCACATGTAGTTCAGCTTCGCAGAGGAAACTTTAAAACAAAGAGTGGTTGAGCTACTGTATTCATCGGCTCTTAAGCAAAAAAAAAAAAATGAATTTTTAAAAATGGTGAAAAATTAGGCTAAATCTGGTTAGTTTCAAATCATGACATCATTAGAGAAATAAACCTTTCTGCCAAAGGTACAATACCTGAAGTTTTGGGGAGGGTATAAATCGATTACATGAACCCCAGTGCTTATCGACCCCGAAAGGAGGAAAGGTAAAGTCGACCTCAGCGGAATTTGAACTCAGAACGTAGCGGCAGACAAAATACCTATTTCTTTACTACCCACAAGGGGCTAAACACAGAGTGGACAAACAAGGACAGAAAAACGGATTAAGTCGATTACATCGACCCCCAGTGCGTAACTGGTACTTATTTAATCGACCCTCAAATGATGAAAGGCAAAGTCGACCACGGCGGAATTTGAACTCAGAACGTAACGGTAGACGAAATACGGCTACGCATTTGGCCCGGCGTGCAAACGTTCCTGCCAGCTCGCCCGCCTCTTAATCATTTGAGAAATAACATTCATTATTCATCTTCTTTCCGCTGGGAGATTATTCATTAATCGCTATTTACAGTGTAGACAAACTGGGACAGAGCTAAACTGGTTTCTCTAATTTGCATGACAAACAGTAAATGTACTGGCAACGTGAATTACGCAAGCGACCCATTGTGTTAAGCGTAACATTTTATTGCATCAAATGTAAAGAACATACATGTTTGACCTCATTGTGACACGTCAAAAACGTAATGCGAAATAACAGTAGTGTTTCATAGCATTGCCTCTATTTCCTACCATGAAGGAAAATGGTTCGATACGTGGTTCATCTTGTTAGACTTTCACTGTAAAATGAAAGCCCGAGTTCAATCCACGGGGAGATAAAACAAGTTACAGAATTTTTATTATCCAACGTAGAAGAGATACAGCAATACCTCGCCATATCGCGATTCACTTATCGCGCACTCGGTACGTCACGGGTTTTTCTGGCTAATTATATGTAAATTTATATCCTCAGTGCGTAACTGGTACTTATTTAATCGACCCCGAAAGGATGAAAAGCAAAATTTGAAGGCGTTTGAACTCAGAACGTACAGATAAACCAAATGTCGCTAAGCATTTTGCCTGGCACGCTAACAATTCTGCCAACTCGCCGCATTTTCTTTTTACCGCAATAATAATGATAATAATAATTATTATTATAAAACAAGAAACAACAAAAGCTGTAATACAACTGAAATACAAACTAAAACTAGAACAGCAACGGATCATGATAAAACGATGGCAAGAAAACCCCTTCATGGCAAATACTGGGTTAAACTAAACGGAAAAGAAATAGACAAAGCAAAATCCCAACAATGGCTGAGAAGCTCGGGACTCAATACAGAGACTGCGGGATTTTTAATTGCAGCACAAGACGAAAGCCTCCCCACCTGAAATTACCAAAAACATATGAAATGAAACATAACAAGTAACTGCAGAATATGTGGAGATTGACATGAAACAATAAATCAAATTGTCTCTGGCTGCCCATCCTGGCTAAGAAGGAATATATTCAGACACGACTGAGTTGCGACCTACATACACTGGAAGCTATGCCAACATTATGGTATAACAACAGAAAAAGATGATAGAGGCACACAACAGAAAAGATCACAGAAAATGAGAAAGCAACCATATTCTGGGATATGCCAATACACACAGATAGAGAAATTATGGCCAATATGTCGGATATAGTTGTCAGAGATCACCAAGAAAAAATGCTTTCTAATCGATGTATCAATACCAGCAGATAACAATGTTTCTCTAAAAGAAATGGAGAAACTTTCAAAATACAAAGACCTGGAAATAGAGGTAACCAGAATGTGGAATCTAAAAACAGAAACAATTCCTATCATAGTAGGTGCATTAGGCATGATAAAAAGATATTCAGACAAATACATAACAAAAACACCAGGACTTACAAATATATATAACACACAGAAAGCAACATTACTAGGCACCGCACACATCATAGAAAAACCACTATGGGTAATACCCCAAACGAGTAAGGGAAGCTGATCTAGATGTGAGAAGACCTCATCAGCGGCTGCAGAGTGCTGGTTTGAAAGCCGAAACAAGGATTTATCCTAGCGGCACAAGATCAGAGTCTCCTCACTCGGAACTATCAGGCTAATGTCACACGCAATGAGGTAGACTCAAAGTGTAGATTCTGAAATAACAGACTTGAGAGTATTGACCACATTGTTGCCGGCTGCTCCGTCCTTGCCCCTACAGAATATAAAGCCAAGGTCAATAATTGCACTGGAACATATGCCATCATTATGATATCACGCACCCTAAGAACTGGTAGGTATGAATACCATCCAGAACCAGTCACTGAAGGAGAGAATGTTATCATCCTATGGGATACATACAGATATGCAAATATATGCTAACCCACTAGACATCGTTATCAAGGACCTGAGACAAAACAAATACATGCCTGTTAATTGATATGACAGTGCCTACTGAAAGAAAAATTTCAGCAAAGGAATTTGAAAAACTGTCGAAATGTAAGGACCTTGAGATTAATATATCTAGGACATGGCATTTTAAAGCCAAAACCATCCCTCATGTTGTAGATACCCTGGGAATTATTAAAAAAGGCCGTAACAAGCATTTTTTTTTACCAGATCTCTAGACTCAAAAAATTGTATTGACATCAATCGTCCACAACCTCGGAATGTTTCTCTCCATCAGAGGTCTCTGGTTGGAACCCGGTCAGATGAGAAATAAAATGCAAATCAACCGGAAAATAATAATAATGATAATAGCAACACTTTCGGTTATTTGCCACAAGGGTTCATACTTAGAACAATATATTATCCTGTAGGGATGTACATATGGTGATATAAAAACGAAATATGAATAAGAGAAAAGGCAAAAAGATTATACAATATATAGGGACAAATTGAATTTAAAAATACATAATATAAATAAAAGATTTCTTATTAAAAAAGAAAAAGGAATTACTATTTTCGTCCTACCAGAATTATAATAACACCATTGTCCCCGAAATATGTGTTTTAAACGATGTTAGTGACATACAGTTGAACTGTTATCAGTGACCTCTTAACCTCTTAAACTTTGGTAAAGTTTATTCTTTACCAAGTGGCACCATACACACATACAGTATTTTTCTGCATCGTGTTGTGTCCATATGTGTATGTATATACATATATATTTATACACACATTTATATATGTATAAATATACATATATAAATATATGTATTTATATATATATGTATATGTATAAATATACATATATAAATATACATATGTATATATATGTATATATATATATATATGTATATATATATATATGTATATGTGTGTGGGTGTGTATATATCTATATACTTGTGTGAGTGTGTTTGCAAGTATATTTATATGTATGTGTATATATATGCGTATGTATATCTATATATATATATATATATATATATATATAATATAGATAGATAGGTAGATAGAATAGATAGTAGATATAGATAGATAGATAGATAGATAGGTAGATATATAAATTAATATATTTATGTGTGTGTGTGTGTATGTTATATTTATAATATACATATATGCATGTGTATATATATATATATTATAGTATATATATATATATATATGTGTGTGTATAATGTATATATGTATATATATATATAAGTGTATGTATATATCCTTATATATATATATATATACATACATACATACATACATACATACATACATACATACATACATACATACATATGAGTTCACTAGAGTGACTAAAGGCAGGAATCAGCACTAGTTTTGCTAGAAATAAGGGCCAAAACAACTTATAGCCACAAAAGGCACTTATCTCATGACTGACAAATGCTTCCTGTGGCTATGAGTTGTTTTGACTCTTATTTCTAGCAATACTGGTGCATTCACACCTGCATACACACACACACACACACACACACACACACAAGTATTCATATATATATATATAGAAAGAGAGAGACAAAGCATTACTGAAATGAACCTGGCTTTAAGGTTATCACAAAAAGCTTGACTGGAGCTCCAACCTTTCGAGTTTAGTGTGACATAATTTGACAAGGATGATTCTTTGAATCACAAGTACAACTCATCTTTTTTGCTAGCTGACTGGGCTCAAGCAACGTAAAATAGACGTGCCCCTAGGAATCGAAATCAAGTGCCTTACGATCCTCAGCCGAATACACTAACCACAAAAGAACGCGCCAGTAGTCGGCAGCAAGTGGGGGAATTTATCTCACATTTCCCATTTCCTATTGAACGTCCTTCTGAGGTGAAGCTGAGAGGAAATTGAATTAGGTTTGGGAAATGGCAGAGATAAGTAGAGATCGCAGATGTTGTTGATCGGCGGCAAAATTTACAGAAAAACGATCTTGGGCTCGAAGGGTTCTATTTCTAAAATCTGTTTTTCTCTTAGACAACATACTTTACAGCTGGCATGAATGTTGCATATACATACACATATATATGCATCGTTATAATATATAAAAGAATTAAGTAATATATATTTATATATACATATACATATATGTATTAATGACCTGTAGGTACGTGGTATTTCGTTATGCAACTATTATATGCTACAAAGTATATTAAACGATTTTATAAAGTCAATACCGTGTCCTTCTCTGTTAGCAGTGCTATATTAAATTGCATGTTACGGTCATCTCTACATATTTTCTGTAGAAATTATAGCCAGCAGTGATTCTGTCACGATGTTTCATATCCCAGACGCCAGATGTTCATAACCAGTAATGAGATCCAATATGAAAGATGGTTAATGGGCCTATGTACCATATGTGGCTTTCATAGTAGTAGTAATAGTAGTAGTAGTAGTAGTAGTAGTAGTAGTAGTAGTAGTAGTAGTAGTAGTAGTAGGTAGTAGTAGCAGTAGTTTTTGTTGTTGTTGTTGCATTGTTATTAAACCCTAGGCGGTGAACTAGCAAAATCATTAGCCCCTCCTCCCGCCATTGGTCAAAATGCTTAGCGAATCAAATTCCGTTGAGGTTGGCTTTGCCTTTCATCCTTTCGAGGTCGATGAAATAAGTACCAGTTACGCATTGGGGTCGATATAACTGACTTAATTCCAACCCCGAAATTGCTGGCTTTGTGCCAAAGTCGGAAACCAATATTATTTAGCCCTGGGTTACACCTGGTCAGAAAGACCTCTGATCCGCAAACACCCTATCTTTATTTCAGGTTAGGACTACATTACCGAACAGGTCCTCCATTTTACAAGATGGCTGCGATTTGAAGGAAGGCAGCTGTCGTGTGGCGGTGGGTAGCTTTGCTGTCGGGTGGCTATCAGGATGTCTTTCACGTGTTTACTTACATTTCATCTTTCTCGTGTTTCTTCAATCATTAATAGGGTTAACTGATGTAAGAAAGCAGGGATGGGGGTGGATAGAGAGGAGTTCAATGGAGTTCAAGTAAGATGGCGTCGAGCGAGGTGGCGACGGCTCTAAAGGAACGCGAAGAGTGAAGTCTAGTGAAAGAACGGGTGAGTACAGTGTAACGGAGGACTTTTCCTTAATAGTTTGTTTAGTCTGGATGAAGGGTGTAAGCCCATGACATTCGGTGACCTTCAGTGAATTGACGAGGGTCTGATGTACGGTGTTATGAGAATAACAGGCTAGAATAGGATGACGGCGAGGTAGAGGCGGATGTCTACTGTGATTTTGATTCCGTTCCTTTCCTATATGCTTTGGGTAAACAAATTCTGTTTTCTCTGTCTCCGCCCAAAACCCGAAACTTACACCAATGTCCTGATCAGACAAGGTTTTGGTTGGTGTGATAAAAAGAAAAAAAAATCAAAACTTTCTGAACCAATGAGAACCAATGAGAGAAAAACTGCTATGTGGTTGCAAGGGAGGCAAGAAAGAGCAGCCCAATCTACTTAAATCATAATTCAATCTCCGTGTGTCAATGAAAGAGAGAGTTATATAGTCGTTCTGCATGATAGAAATAGGAGCCACATCTCCCTTAAATCATAGTTTAGGGTATATATATACATACATATATATATATATATATATTTTATATATATAATATATATATATATATATATATATAATAAATTTAAATAATGAGGGAGATAATTAATATTAATTTTAATATCAATTTAAAACCAGTAGTCCAGCATACAAAAAATCTGAGAAGTCAGAGAAATTCTAATATATGTGTATATTGGCAGGCCAGACTGCTAGGTAGTCGGCCAATGCTAGAAAAGCATTTGCCGACTACCTAGCAGTCTGGCCCTGCCAATATATACACACATATATATATATATATATATATATATATATATATATATATATATATATGTATGTATGTATGTATGTATGTATGTATATGTATGTATGTGTATACATTCACACACACACATATATATATTCTCAGCCTTCTTCCGGCTATTTCGTCATGTTGAACTGTTAATCCCTAAAATAAATTTTGCTTTTCTCTCTCGGTTTTTTTTTCATTGTCTTTCTTTTTATTTCGTTTTATTCCTTTCTGTCGAAGAGCATAGGCTCGAAATGTAAAAGACTTTTCAATTTTTCCCGAGCGTCAAAAGAATACGCCTGCTTGTTGTCATACACCTGTCCTCGTCTTTTGTTTTTCTGTAAATTTCAACCATATACATACATACATAAACACACACACACACCACACACACACACACCACAACACCACACACACACACACGCACACACACACACGCACACACAATACACTCACAAACTCACAAGGGTTACACTGAAAGTAACATAAGAGTGTGTGTGTGTGTGTGTGTGTGTGTGAGGCGGGCGAGCTAGCAGAATTGTTAACATGCCGGACGAGAAGCTTAGCGAGATTTCGTTCGGCTTTAAGTTCTGATTTCATCTTCCGCCGAGATTGACTTAGCCGTTCATCCTTTTGGGAGTCGATGTCGATAAAATAAGCACCCGATGAACACTAGGGTCGATGTAAGCGGCTTACCTCAACCCTATCCCACCTCCTCCGAAATTGCTGGCTTTGTGCCAGAATTCGAATCTGTTATTACACGTGAGTGAACGTTTGTGAGTGAACGTTTGTGAGTGTACGTTTGTGAGTGTGGGTGAAAGTGTGTGATATATTTATTTAAATAAAACTGCTTCGAGTCGGAGATAATCAGGGAAAGAAAATATATAAAACAACTAACAGAAAAAAAAAAAGAACCCCTCCAAAAAAAAGCATGGCTGGACAGACGAATAGTGTTCTTGGTTGAGATCTTTTGATTGCTTTGTCAACAATAAGCACTGAATCTAATTGAAGCTGGTTTACATTTAAACCTATCTTACAGGTTCGGGGGCGGTTTTATTTTATTTTATATATTTATTTATTCTGTTTTTGATGAGACTTCTCTAAGAAGTACATTTATCCTTTGATTCTCTGAACTTTCGAAGACACAAGGGGACAGCAGAAAGTCGACGCCATTTTGTTTATAATGATGGAAAATAAATAAATATATATAACGTTCTATTTTTCGCCCCCACGTTTTCTTTTTCTGTGTATTTTTTTTTACTCTTTTTCCGGTCGATCAAATAGATGAGACAGGCAGAACCGATTCTTGAGGAAACATTGTTTGCTTTATTAGAAAGCCAAGAAAGCAATGCGACAGAAGATTAATCTAAAGATTCGGATAAATAGTTAATAAATAAGATGGCTTCTTTCTCTCTCTCTCTTCACAGTTATCACTGTTCTCTCGCTCTGCTTCCTCTCGACTACCTCACGTCTGTTAAAAACCACCTTCATGCTTCCTCTAAGTGATGGGACAATTGGGTGAAGGGGTGAGGCAAACAGAGAAGACCTTAGCATGAAAGGTTAACTTTCGGTGATAACCCGTATAAAAAGAGTCGAACGGGATTGAGATAACGTAAACAACATCTACAAGATAGCCTTATATTAATTGCGATATATCGTTTTTTTCTTCTTGATATCGTTGTGGTATATAATAAATATTCTGTTAAATCACGAAGGAGAGATACCAATTGTTTATATCTTAATTCTTTTAACCCATTAACTGTCAAATATTTTTATTCATTTTTTTTTTTTGGCTTTGCTGGGTGTTTTAGGAGTTAAGATAATATATAGCATTTAAATTGTCTTCGTATGTGAATTATTTTGGAAATTATAAATTTTTCGAAAAGTCCCAAACGGGGATCGCTGGAAAAAAAAAGCATATTTATCCTTTTCTATTCAATTACAATAATAAACATTTTAGTTTTTCTTTTGAAATTATAGTATCAAATGCGAATGTGTATGACATATGAATGAATGATATAGGTGGAAATGCAAAACAACCATATGGTTCCGGGTTCATTCCCACTACATGGTACCTTGGGCAAGTGTCTTCTTTTATAGACGACTGGTAACTACTTTGACTGCAAGTTTGACGTCAGAGTATCTTTCTCCTTGAAGAGCTACCTTCCCTGCGGATTTTGTCAAAGAAAATTAACAGGAGACTCCGCTATCTCTGGGAAATCTGCTTAACCCATAAGTTGGACCCTAGCAGGTACTACCGTTCCGAGTCAGAACAGACTGAGGATAATGGTAATTGAGGGGTGACTCCACGCTCCCCACAACGCCAGCACTCCTCAACTGGATCCTCGACCACCGGATGCAACATCATACTCAGGACATCCATCCATCCATCCATCCATCCATCCATCCATCCCTACATACATACATACATACATACATACATACACACAAACATACATGTACATACATACCTACACACACATACACATATGTACATGCCTATACACACGTATACATATGTGCATGCTTATATACACATACATACATACATGCATACATACATGCATATATGCATACATGCATATATGCATACATACATACATGATTATACACACATACATACATGCATACATACATGCATATATGCTTACACACATACATACAGACAGACAAACAGCCATTCACTCACATACGTACATTCATACATACGCACACAGCACACACACACACATATATACATACATACGTAAATAAATGCATACATAGATGCTTACACAATACATTCATACAAACATACATGCTTACACACATACATACATACATACTTACAAGCTTGCACAATACATACATACATAGCTATACACATTCTATCGATTAATGTCCGCTGATGTACATGAGCGTAAAGACCTAATTTTATCGGACATTATTTTAACTCGAGTTTATTTTCGCATTTAGTCGCATTTTCTCATAAATAAAGTGTCTTTTTTTTCCCTCCGTCCACCATATCAAACTTGTCCTCCATATTGTATCTGACTTCACCAAGTCTTCAAATAGTAAAAGTTTGTTTAAATCTGCTGGCTCGCCGAAGCAAGACTTGATGGGATATGTATGTATGTTATTACTCAGTTTTATTTCAAGATATCTTGCCAATAGAGAAAGACCCGGTTTCTATCCTAGTTCCAAGTTCATTCCCTGGAATTTGTATGTATGTATGTATGTATGTATGTATGTATGTATGTATGTATGTATGCATGCATGCATGCATGTGTGTGTATATGTGTGTATGTGTGTGTCATTGTTCAGTATTAATTCAAGATAGGCGGCAAGCTGGCAGAAACGTTAGCACGCCGGGCGAAATGTGTAACCGTATTTCGTCTGCCGTTACGTTCTTGAGTTCAAATTCCGCCGAGGTCGACTTTGCCTTTCATCCTTTCGGGGTCGATAAATTAAGTACCAGTTACGCACTGGAGTCGATGTAATCGACTTGATCCGTTTGTATGTCCTTGTTTGTCCCCTCTGTGTTTAGCCCCTTGTGGGTAATAAAGAAACAAGTATTATTTCAAGATTTCTTGCCAATAGAGAAAGAACCGGATTCTAACCTAGGTTCAAGGCTCCTTCATTGGAATTTCAACATCAACAGAGTATGTATGTATGTATGTATGTATGTATGTATGTATGTATGTATGTATGTATGTATGTATGTATGTATGTATGTATGTATGTATGTATGTATGTATGTATGTATGTATGTATGTGTATGCATATGTATATACATATGTATGCGTGTGTGTACGTTTGTATGTATGTATGTATGTATGTATGTATGTGTATTATGTATGTACGTGTGTATGAATGTATATATGTATGTGTATTATGTATGTATGTACATATGTATGTGTGGATAGATGGATGAATGGTTGAGCGGGTGGATGCGTGTATGTACATATAAATGTATGTATATGTGGTGTGTATGTATGTATGTATGTATCTCTCTCTCTTTCTCTATATACACACACACGCACGCACACACACATATATATATATACTGTGTGTGTATGTGTCCTTGTGTTGTCCTTATTCTATTCCGCCCATATCCCTTTACCAAAGCCATTATATTCACGTGTGTGTGTGTGTGTATGTGCGTGTGTGTGTGTATGTGTGTGTGTGTGTGTGTGTGTGTGCGTGCGTGTGTGTGTGTGTGTGTGTGTGTGAATCCTTACACCTAATCACACATAACCATACTCTCACAACACAGCTGCCAGCCAACTATCATTTCACATACACACCTCTTGTATTCCTGAAGACGTGCCACTCACACAAACCCACAGACGCACATGCAAGCACATGTGAATGTAACTATATGTATGTGTGTATGTGAAGTCGCGTGGCTTAGTGGTTAGGGCATTCGGCTCACGATTGTAAGGTCGCGAGTTCAATTCCCGGCGACGCGTTGTGTCCTTGAGCAAGACACTTTATTTATCTCCCGTTGATCCAGTCCACTCAGCTGGCAAACATGAGTAGTACCTGTATTTCAAAGGGCCAGCCTTGTCACACACTGTGTCATACTGAATCTCCCTGAGAACTGCGTTAAGGGTACAGCTGTCTGTGGAGTGCTCAGCCACATGCACGCTAATTTCACGAGCTGGCTGTTCCGTTGATTGTATCAGCTAAGACCCTCGTCGTCGTAACCGACGGAGTGCTCTTATCACCCTATCAAGTGTGTATGCATGTATGCATATGTGTATGTATGTATGTATGTGTGTATGTATGTATGTATGTATGTATGTATGTATGTATGTATGTATGTATGTATGCATGTGTGTATGTGCGTATGTATGTATGTGTATGTATGTATCTATCGATCTATCTGTCTATCTATCTACCTATCTACCCATCTATGTATATATACGTGCATTTATATATATGTATATATATATATACATATATATAATTAAATATAAGGGTACAAATTGGATGTTAATCAATTAAAAACTGTGGCTTAGCATATTTAAAAAATACCGAAGATTAAGAATTGTGTTTCATACAAAATTTAGAGGACTGACCACTATGCTAAACATAGACGTCAAATCTTCATTACCGCGAAGAATGTGTTCTCAAGAAAAAGCACAACAAAAAACCAAAATGTAAAAATAAGCAAGACAAATTAGAATATACCAAATAAAAAACGATCACCTATGTACAATTGGTTTCACATATATTTACGTATATTAACACGCAAACATCTGCAAGATCATCAGTATAGTCAACTAGATACAGAGCGCTCAACCGAACTCCAGTTTGTATAAAGTTCTACAATTTATATTCAAGTGTATCTTTCAAATGCCTTCACTTTGGCGAGCTGAGATCGGAAATTACTCTGCAATTAATACATTACAGCAGCCAAATAACCTGTTAGAGAACATAAGCCACTCTCTTTTACTCTTTTACTCTTTTACTTTTTCTATCGTTCTGTTTTGCCGAACCGCTAAGTGACGGGGACGTAAACACACCAGCATCGGTTGTCAAGCAATGCTAGGGGGACAAACACAAACACCACAAACCACCATACATATACATATATATACATATATACGACAGGCTTCTTTCAGTTTCCGTCTACCAAATCCACTCACAAGGCATTGGTCGGCCCAGGGCTATAGCAGAAGACACCTTGCCCAAGATGCCACGCAGTGGGGACTGAACCCGGAACATGTGGTTGGTTAGCAAGCTACTTACCACACAGCCACTCCTGCGCCTACTGGTTTTAATGATTAATATCAATTTCTACCCTTCTTATTTGATCTGATTTTTTTTATGGTTAATATATATATATATATATATATATATATATACTTTATTTTAAGAGCAAAAAATCAACAAAATCTGTTACTCTGAGTTTCTCGTTGCCGTTCATCAGACAGTTTTTGCTAGAAAAACTGTCTGATGAACGGCAACGAGAAACTCAGAGTAACAGATTTTTGTTGAATTTCTGCTGCTTAAAATAAAGCATATTACTCTACCTGTTTCACATTATGTGTTTACTCCGGTATATATATATATATATATATATATATATATATATTATATTATATATATATATATATATATATATATATATTGTATATATATGGTGTGGTAAGAAGTTTGCTTGCCAAACACATGGTTCTGTGTTCAGTTCCACTGCGTGGAACCTTGAGCAACTGTCTTCTACTGTAAGGCAAATCCTTGTGAGTGGATTTGGTAGACGGAAACAGAAAAAAAAACCTGTTGTGTATATCTGTGTGTGTATGTGTCTTTGTGTTTGTGTTTGTCTTCCCCATCACCGCTTCACAATCGCTTTTGGTGTGTTTCAGTTCCCGTAACTTAGCGATTTGACAAACAAGATCGATAGAATAAATACCTGGCTTTAAAAAAGTATTGGGGTCAACTCGTTCAAGACAAGTGTGTGCGTATATATACGTATAATATATATATATATATATACACGTATACATACATAATATATATATAATAATATATATATATATATAATTATATATATCAACATACACATATATTTATATATATATACATACATAAATATATTTATATATATGTTAATATCTAATAATTCAATACGTCTTTTTTAGTAGAGTACACGCTTACTAAACTTCTACAAAGTAAAACGTTGATAGTAACTTCGAAATTTTGTCTTTCCCGCCTTCGTCAACCACTAAGACTAAATACACATATACATAAAAGGTTTGTGTGTGTGTGTATGAGTGCGTGCATGTATGCGTGTATGCACACATACACATGTATTCTCTCTCTGCTCTCTCTCACACACACACACACATTTGTTCTTATCACAAATTAATCCATTCAGCCGTCCTCCTTCTAATCTCACTACTTTTCCCCGTAAGAAGCCGGGTTATTTCGGTGAATTTGGGTTGCTATTATTGTCGTTGGTGCTGTCGTCTCATCATCATCATCATCATCATCAGCCAGCAGCAGCAGCAGCACCAGCAGCACTGCCGTTGTCGTCGTCGTCATTGTCATCACCATCATCCTCACCACCATCATTGTCGTGGTCTTCGTCATCATCATCATCATCGTCATCATCATCATCATCGTCATCATCATCATCATCAATGTCACTGTCTATGTTCTTGCCATCGTCGTCATCACCACCTTCATCATCATCATCATCATCATCACCATCTTCATCATCATCACCATCCTCACCATCACCATCACCACGACCACGACCATCATCATCATCATCATCACCACCTTCATCATCATCATTATCATCATCATCATCATCATCACCACCACCACCACCACCACCATCATCATCATCATCATCATCATATCATCATCATCATCATCATCATCATCATCATCATCATCATCATCATCATATCATCATCATCATCATCATCATCATCATCATCATCATCATCATCATCATCATCATATCATCATCATCATATCATCATCATCATCATCATCATCATCATCATCATCATCATCATCGTCATCACCACCACCACCACCACCACCACCATCATCATCATCATCATCATATCATCATCATCATCATCATCACCATCATCATCATCATCACCACCACCGTCATCATCACCACCATCATCATCACCACCATCATCATCATCATCATCGTCATCGTTGTCGTCGTCGTCATCATCATCATCACCACCGTTGTTCATTTATTAAATTCTTGAATATTCCGACAAAGTTGCGGATGGATGGCCGCTTTTTTTTTTTTTTTGCTTTGTCCTTTTATTCTTGCTTTATTTTTTTAATTTTTATACTTCTTTATTTTTTTCGCCAGTTTTTGAAGAATTCTTGTTATTTTATTTATAATTTCGTTTTTTTTTTTACATTTATTTTAAGAATCTATTTCGCTCCGTTTGTTTCCTTGTTATTCCTTGACAGTCCTACTTCCGCACGTCGTTGTGTGCGCACGCGTGGATGTGAACGTGTGTGTGTGTGTGTGTGTGTGTGTGTGTGTGTGAGTGTGTGTGTGTGTGTGTGTGTGTGTGTGTGTGTGTGAGTGTGTGTGTGTGTGTGTGTGTGTTAGTGTGTGTGTGTGCGCTTGTGAAAGGTGCGTATGCATGTGTATACGATCGTGTATGACAATGTGGTATTTGAGTGTGTTTGTATGTGTGTATGTGTGTGTATGCGTGTGCATGCGTGTGTGTGTGTTGTGTATGTGTGTGTTTACGCCTTACTGATTGTACATTTACGTATAAATACATGAATGTTTGCAAAGACACCTACATAGAATCTCCGACATCGTACTACCTCCAAAAACACACACACACACACACACACACACTTATACACACTTACACACACGCACACTCCCATATACATAAACACACCCATATACACACACATATACACATCCGTATACACACACACACATTTACACACACAAACACGCGCTTACACACTCACACACATACCCACCCACACGCACACCCATAAACATACACACACGCACCCTTATACACACACAAACACGTGCTCACACACACACCCAGATACACACACATCCACCCTTACACACACACACACACACACACGCATACACCCTCATATACATACACGCACCCTTATACGCACACAAATACGCGCTCACACCTCACTCCCCATCCCCCACCTCACATCCACCCTTATACACACACACACACACACACACCCACCCACCCATTCACACAAGACGCCCAGTGACCAATTCCAAGAGAGTTCAGATGAAACAAGCAGCACAATGATTCCATCATATCTCCACCGCTCCAGGCAGAGTCTATTGACGTAAGAGAGACGTAAAAAGGCCCCGATACGAGACAGTGGTGGCACTGGTGGCGCCGGCGCCGGCGGTGACGGCAGTGGAGGTGTTAGTGGTGGTGGTGGTGGTGGTGTGTGGTATCGGGGGCTTTTGTGTGGTGGTGTGTCATGAGGATGTTATGGTATGTGGTGACGGCGGTGGTGGTCGTTGCGATGGTGGAGGCTACAGTAGAGAGGCTGGTGGTTATGGTAGAGGTGCTGGTGGTAATGGTGGTGGTGGTGTTGGGAGTGGTGGCGGTGATGGTGACGGTGATGGGGGTGGTTGTCGTGGTGGTGGTGTTGGGAATGGTTTTGGGAATGGTTGTGATGGCAGTGATGGGGGCAGTGAATATATGGCGATAGTGGTGATCGTGGCATTAGTAGTAGTAGTGGTGGTGGTGGTGGTGGTGGTGGTAGTGGCGGTGGCGGTGGCGGTGGTGGTAGTGGTGGAGGTGGTGGTGGTGGTGGTGTGAATGCATATAAAGATATATATGCATGTATGTTTGTGTGCTTGTGTTTGCCATCCCACCCCCATCTCACCCCGCCATCGCTTGACAACCGGTGATGTTTGCTTACATCCCCCGTAGCATTAGCGGCTCAGCAAAAGAAGAAAAAAAAGGAGCTCGATGAATAAGTATTATACTCTTCAAGGCGGTGCCCCAGCAGGGCCGCAATCCAATAACTGAACCAAGTCAAAGCTATCCGCCAGATCAAAAATGAAACTTGGTTGTGTACAACAGCGTCGTTCGTTGGTCTTTACATATTTCTAACGATTACACATCATTGAGTCTCTGTATTAACGACGGCAGGAGTGATGAGGGAGTGTCTATGCAATTCGGACGGAATAAATATGACAAGAGATTACAATCCGACCAAGCGATTTATCGTCTTCGACAACGTCTCACAGTGCAAACACTCACAATAGACTATGATAGACAACACAGGCTGAAAACAAAGTTCTCCTTACATCCATCTCAGGCTATCTAGCCCTACATTATCCAGTCTAAACTTCTGTTATTGTACAGTTCTATACTTAAGAGATCAGGAATTATGTACACTATTTACATTTGACGGATATTTGTCCTCTTCTTGTTTGCTGTTATCACAACGTTTCGGCTGGTGAGTATATCAGCCGTTGTGTTAACAACAAACAAGATGATGACAAATATCCGTCAAATGTAAATAATGTTCTGTAATTGTCTTAGAAGACAGTAGAGTGTCGTATGATAGATATTTTTGCTAGCTGTTCTTTCTAGCACATATACTAACCACTTAGAGGCTCCCTTGGTCGGACAGCGAGTGACGCTCCAACAGCCATATCTTGTTTTACAGTACATTTTAACAGACATAAAACTCTACTTTATATCCTGTAAAACTATAGGGGTTGTGGAGAAAGACGGGGGTTGTTGGCCATGTTGGTGGCAAGGATGATGAGATTGGCGGTGCCTGGATAGATAAAACGGCGTAGTGTTAAAGGTGGTGGTGGCGGTGGTGGTGTTAAACCAGCCCTTCCCGCTCGCGTCATACGTCACAACCCAGCAGTAAGCCCTTATTCCTGACATCCCCCCCCCGCCCCATCGCCTCGAATGTTCGCTAGATATTGATAACCTTGTGTGTGTGTGTGTGTATGTTGTGTGTGTGTGTATGTGTATATGTAAATATGCATATGTATATATGTATGTATATATATATATGTATGTATATGTATATATGTATATATATATATTATATCTATCTATATATATATATATGTATATATATATATATAATATTGTATTATATATATTATTATATATATATATATATATAATATATATATACATATACATATATTATATATACATATATACAAATAATGTACGTGTGTATGCATGTATATATATATATACGTGCATACATACATGCATACACACGTACATACATTCATACGTACATACGTACGTACATAGATACATACATATATACAATGTACCAATGTTTGTACAATACATACACTGAAGCACACACTGTGTAAATACCAATCTTGAGAAATTCGGCTTCTCAAAACCAAAAAGGAGAAAGCTGATTCGAAGACTACAGATTCAAGCCATCCTTGGAACGGTAAAAATCTGTAAAACTTTTCATGTAAGTACATATGAGCATGTCTAGACATGCAGCTATATGAATGAAAATGCGTGTATAAAGCAAATCATACAAATCTGCATATGTACACATATATACATACATACAAACAAAAATACTCTGTTGTTGATGTTGAAATTCCAATGAAGGGGCTTTGGATCTAGGTTAGAAACCGGTTCTTTCTCTATTGGCAAGAAATCTTGAACTGAACAATGACAATACATACATCAACAACAGGTTAATTTTGTATATATGTATATATGTAGATATATGCAGATTTGTATGTTTTGTTTTATATGTGTATTTTCATTCAAATAGTTGCACGGACGCTGCGTGGCTCTGTGGTAAGACGCTTGGTTCCCAACTACATGGTTCCGGGTTTCAGTTCCACTGCGTGGCACCTTGGGCAAGTGTCTTCTACTATAGCCTCGGCCGACCAAAGCCTTGTGAGTGGATTGGTAGACGGAACTGAAAGAGCCCGTCGTATATAATAATATATATATATATTATAATATATATATATATCTATATATATATTATATATATATATAGATATTGTATGTATCTGTAATAGGGAGAGTTACGAAAAACAAAAGACGAAGACATGTGGTGTACAAAACCAAACAGATGTATTAGTATAACGCTCAGGAATAGAAAAAGTCTTTTACGTTTCGAGCCTACGCTCTTCTACAGGAAGGGCACAGAAAAAAACAAGGAGAGAAAATAAGAGATTGTGATGGTGTCGATTCTTTTTCAAGCATTGTAGTTAAATAAGTACGATGAAATAAGTACCAGTCGAGCACTTGGGTTCGATAAACTCTCTCGACTTGTCCCCTTACCTAAAATGTCAGGCTTTTTGCTTATAGCAAAAGGGTTAATAAATCATCATCATCATCATCATCATCACCATCATCATCATCACCATCACCATCATCATCACCATCATCATCATCATCATCATCATCTTCATCATCATCACCATCATCATCATCACCATCATTATCATCATCATCATCATCCTCATTATTATTATTATTATTATTATTATTATTATTATTATTATTATTATTATTATTATTATCATTATTATTATTATTATTATCTTATTATTATTATTATTATTATTATTATTATCATCATCATCATATTACATCATCATCATCATCCTCCCATTATTATTATTATTATTATTATTATTATTATTATTATTATTTTATTATTATCATCAGCATCATCAATCCTCATCATCATCCTATTATTATTATTATTAATTATTATTATTATATTTTATTATTACTATTATTATTATTATTATTATTGAGTGAGAGAGCAGTGCATGCCATCAAAGTGACACTGGGTAAAATATACGAAGCCCAATATACCCATCATGACTACCCGTCTGATAAAGGTACACCAGGCACATGCACACACCATATGTGCGCGACATGGTGATCTCATATCAAGATAACAGCACATGACCTTGCAGGTGGGGCCCAGTTAGAATTTTCTTAGGTTGAGTAGCCCATCCCGCTCAAAAGGTCCCTGAATAGGGTTGTTTAAGGATGTTGAACGAAACACCCATGTTCCAGAGGTGAATTATCAAACCCCAAAGAATCCCTCTCAACACATGGCTATGATGCTCCCCCACTACTTCTGCTCGTGATCAGAGATGCACATATCGTCAGCCACTAAGGGACATGCTTCAACTGGTTGGTCAAACAACTGACAAGCAAATCTGTGGTATTGAGCAGAATATTTGCTGTAGCCCATCTTTTATACCAAGACAAAACATGTACATGATAACACTTCCAATCAGTTAAGAATCAGAAGCCATGAGAGCCACTGCTTGACTGCATCAGTATATTATTATTATTATTATTATTATTACTACTACTATTATTATTATTATTATTAGTATTATTATTATTATTATTATTATTATTATTATTATTATTATTATTATCATTATTATGTTGTTATCATTATTATTGTAAAGGTAGAGAACTGGCAGAATCGTTAGCACGCCGGACTAAGTGCTTAACGGCATTTAGTCCGTATTTATGTTGTGCCACAGCCGGGCACACCGTGATCCGTCTTTGCTCATCGTCGACAACGACGAACGAGTCAATGGCGTTCTGAGTTCAAATTACGCCGGGGTCAACTTTACCTTTCATCCTTTCGGTCGATGCAATCATCGTACTCCCTCTGCCGAAATTGCTGGCCTTGTGCCAAAGTTTGAAACCATTATCGTCATTGTTTTTGTTTTTGTTGTTGTTGTTATTTTATTTTGTTTTATTATGTTGTCACTGTTGTTATTCTTGTTGTTTTTGTTGTTGTTGTTACAATTGTTTCATTAAAGGTCGCAAGTGCCTCCGCTTCCAACAAAAATAGTCTAGTTCCCAAAATTACTCCACCTTTCATCTTCTTCTTCTTCTTTTTCTTCTTCTTCTTCTTCTTCTTCTTCTTCTTCTTCTTCTTGTCGTGAGGATGATGATGATGATGATGACGACGACGACGACGACGACGATGATGATATGGTAGGGTTGGTAGTGGTGGTGGTGGTAGTGATGGTGGTGGTGGTGGTGGTGGAGATTGTGATGCTAGCGATTCTTTTTCAAGCATTGTAGTTAATGCGTTGAAATTGCTATGAATAAAATAGATGATGATGATGATGACGATAGTTGTGGTGGTGGTGTGATGATGACCATCGTCATGATGATGATATGGTGGTGGTAGTTGTGCTGCCGCTGCTGCTAACTGATAGTGGTGTGATGATGATGATGATGATGACGACGACGACGACGATGATGATGTTGGTAATGATGATGTTGATGATGATGATGATGATGATGATGATGATGATGTTGGTAATGATGATGATGATGATGATGATGACGATAGTTGTGATGGTGGTGATGATGATGATTTTGATGATGATGATGATGATGACGATAGTTGTGATGGTGATGATGATGATTTTGATGATGATGATGATGATGTTGATGATATTGGTAATGATGATGATGATGATGATGACGATAGTTGTGATGGTGGTGATGATGATGATTTTGATGATGATGATGACGATAGTTGTGATGGTGGTGATAATGGTGGTATTGATGATATGATGATGATGTTGATGATGATGATGTTGATGATATTGGTAATGATGATGATGATGACGATAGTTTTGATGGTGGTGATGATGATGATTATGATGATGACGATAGTTGTGATGGTGGTGATGATGATGATGATGATGTTGGTAATGATGATGATGATGATGATGATGATGATGATGACGATGATGATGATGATGATGTTGATGTAGATTCGCGCTATTTTTTCCTTTCGGTAAAAATCGGACAGCTTTACATTTACAAAATAAATGTCAGCAATGCAAAACGAAGAAAGAAAGAAAGAAAAAGAAAGTAAGCCAATAAACAAACAAACAAACAAACAAACAAACACACAAATAAATAAATAACAATATCGCGAAGAAAGAAAGGTTAACCAGAATGCCTGGAATCTACCCATGATTCGTTGCAATCAGGTGCAAGGATTTATCGAAGCTTTTTTTTTTACGGTGAATTTACCAACCAGCTAATGTTACGGTAAATGTTCTTACCTACTTCACAGAAAAAGCTTGCATTTGGAGATGACTGTGTGTCTGTTAGTTGTTGTTTTTGGTGGTGATGATGATGATGATGATGATGATGATGATAACGTTGTTGTTGTTGTTGTTTTTGTTGTTGTTCTTTAGCCACAGGTCTGCAGTGATCCAAAGATACTTCTTGATCAGAGGCGTTCTAGCCGCGACCATCGGATCACTTCATATTCCCGAGACTACATTGTGGGATGGAAGAATGGTATCATATACACGTGCGTGCGTTGTGTGTGCGCGAATGTGTGTGTACGTATGCGTGAGTGTGTTTGTGTGTGTGAAACAGAGAGAGAGAGAGAGAGAGAAGAGGAAGAAAGACAGACTGACAGAAAAACAGAGAGAGAGAGAGAGAGAGAGAGAGAGGGGAAGAAAGACAGACTGACAGATAAACAGACAGAGAGTGTGTTCTACACCTATTTTCTTTATGTAAAGCTAAGGCACGCACTTGGCTACGGGAGATGAAGTTGGACAACTGTCGTGCTGACGACTACTATTGAGGCAGGAACAGGTGTCCACGGCTGCCCTGTCATCTCTAGACAATACACTTATCCTTTTCAATAATGTCAGGTTCCCTTGGAAGAAAACTTGATTTGTGAGATTATCTCCCGTTCGATGATTATGACACAGACTCTACAGTCGGAGATATATCAATATTCGAGAAAATTTATGTTGTATAGTATTTGATATACCTATATTTCACTAACTCACTCACTCTCTCTCTCTTTCTCGGTACACACACACACACACACACACACATATATGTTGATTGTTATACATACGCTGCATCTGGAAGCAACCCTGAGTCGGAGATACAGTTTAAATTGGATTCGGTGCTTACATATCTGCAGTATCCTACCAACCCTTATTACCTCTTTCACTCCATCTCTTTATACATGTATATATAAGATGTATGTTTATATATATATATATGGTGTGTGCACATATGTATATAAGTATGTAATATATGTATATATATATATATATATTTATATTATATATATTCTATATATATATAATTATAATATTTATATATATATATATATATATATTATATATATATATATATATATTTTATATATAATATATATATATATATATATTATATATATAAATAATGTAAATGTGTCTCTGTGTATTATGTATATATATATATATCTATATATATATATATATATCTATATATATATATATATATAATATACACGTACACACATAAACGCGGCGCGCTCACGCACGCACACACACACACATATAGGTGCTGGACTGGCTGTGTGGTAAGTAGCATGCTTACCAACCGCATGGTTACGGGTTCAGTCCCACTGCGTGGCACCTTGAGCAGACGTCTTCTACTATAGCCTCGGGCTGACCAAAGCCTTGTGCGTGGATTTGGTGGACGGAAACTGAAAGAAGCCCGTCGTATGTGTGTGTGTGTGTGTGTTTCTGTGTCTGTTTTCGTCCCCCGAACATCGCTTGACAACCGATGGTGGAGTGTTTACATCCCTGTAACTTAGCGGTTCGTCAAAAGGAACCAATAGAATAAGTACTAGGTTTACAAAGAATAAGTTCTGGAGTCGATTTGCTAGACTAAAGGTGGTGCTCCAGCATGGCCGCAGTCAAATGACTGAAACAAATACAAGAATAAAAGGAAAAAAGAATATTGATATATATATATATATATATATATTTGTTATATATTCGTTTCTATTTTCAGGTTCTTCCAGACAGCGTTGGTTCTCCTCTTCACCACCACAGCTTTCATAAAAGGTAAAACGAATTCCCACAGACTTCCACACACATACTCTCATTATCATAATAGTCTAATTATAATCCCAGGTATTTTCTGTAACGAACATTAGCAAATTAATGAATACAACTTAGACTCCTGTTTTCTCCTAAAAGAAAGACAAAAAAAAATTTTTTAATAAAACGTGCAAATTCAACAATAGCTGGTGGTACCCCAACGTGGCCCTCAGGCTGAAATTAGTAACAGAGTGTCATAGTAATTTATAACCTCTAAAACATAGCAGTGCTTTCTTAAGAAAGTTATGAATGGAGGCACATGGCCCAGTGGTTAGAGCACCGGGCTCGCGGTCGAGGGATCGCGGGTTCGAATCTCAGACCGGGCGATGTGTGTGTTTATGAGCGAAACACCTAAGCTCCAAGCGGCTCCGGCAGAAGGTAATGGCGAACTTCTGCTGACTCTTTCGCTACAACTTTCTCTCACTCTCAGTCTTTCTTCCTGCATCTTGTAGCTTCACCTGCGACGGACCGGCGTCCCATCCAGGTGGGGAAACTTTACGCCAAAGAAACCGGGAAACCGGTCCTTATGAACCAGGCATGACTTGAGAAGGAAGGAAGAAATTTATGAAGGAAGAGAATCAGATGGAAGTAAGGGGC
Source organism: Octopus sinensis (assembly GCF_006345805.1). Taxonomy (NCBI): domain Eukaryota; kingdom Metazoa; phylum Mollusca; class Cephalopoda; order Octopoda; family Octopodidae; genus Octopus; species Octopus sinensis. The sequence goes on along the minus strand of NW_021835416.1, from coordinate 17,476 downwards.
ACTTAACTCGTGTTGCGCCTAAATTTGACCCAAGTTCTTAATCATTATTGTTGATTTTAAACTACTACGAAATTGTAAATCTAAATAATAAAGTGGGGAAATTATTATAAACTTTATAGTTTACATTTAAGGGAGTAATAGGTTCTTTTAATTTATGGAATGCATTATTTGTTCGTTAAACTGTATTTCAGGGTGCGATTGAAACGACTGTGATATTTTAGAACAGATGTTATGAAAGAAACAGTAGTTCAGCTCTAGCCAAACACTTAAATGATATGAGGGTAGATTATCGTAATCCGAGAAAGATTTTCCTGCAGCTTTTTGCTGAACAATCTGCAGATACGATTTGTTTATTGTGATCAAATCCGGCCTTGGCATCTTTTGGTCGCCTTTTTGTATGACACACAGAGGATGAAATGCAGGGGGAAAGAGAGAAAGGGGCCATTAAAAACGTTGGTTGACTAAAGACAGCAAAGAATGGACTGAAAACAGTAGCATGGCTGGTTGTATGCCTGCAGCGCAACAGAGAGGGAAGTGAAGAGTCTCAGGAAGCTGACTGCACACAAGGAGGGCAGCTGGCTGATGATGCCTCAGTATATGAGACTATATCATCTAATGTGTCATTCCTTATTCGTAAGACAGTAGGGAGTGATATCGGAGATTTAACTGTTATTTCTAGCAGGTCGATGATATAGGTGTCATTGAGTCTCCCTTAGATCATTCAATTAATTCAAAACAACAAAACTTAATATTCATATAATACAGGGTGTTCAAAAGGTCTCTCCGCAGTGATTTTTTTTTTCATCTAGCGCATCAATATGGCGCTACTTCAAGAGTTTTACGGTGAACGGATTATTTCGAAGGGACTTTGGCCACCAAGATCACCTGATTTAACACCACCAGATTTAATTTTTTTTTTTTTTGTCTGGGGAGCAAGTAAAGGATCAGTGTACAAGAATCGCCCGAAAACCATTAAATAGTTACTGCGGTGAGACTTTTTGAACACCCTGTATATAATTTCTGTGTTCAGACACACGAAAGCAGAAAATTGCAATATTTCTGATAAAGCATTGGTGATGTCTGATTAGCCATTATTATCGGTTAGAGCCACGAGCAGGATGTGAATTTTCACTTCTTGGAATTTGACACGTCAATACTGTCGATACATCTGACAGATAACAGTTTAAATCCATCTTCTACCGAGGTGGGTGCGTCTTCAAGTTTGCCAGACGTACGAAAATCATAGCAGCTTGGTTTCCCTCAAATCACAATGAGAAAACGCATTTATATCTTATAAAAAAACGAACAGTAATTTCCATTATAGGCACAAGGCCTGAAATTTCAGGGAGAGGGGAGAAGTCGATTATATCGACCCCAGTGTATAACTGGTACTTATTTTATCGACTTCGAAAGAATGGAAGGCAAAATCAATTTCGGTGGAATTTGAACTCAGAACGTAGCGGCAGACGAAATACCTATTTCTTTACTACCCACAAGGGACTAAACACAGAGGGGACAAACAAGGACAGACAAACGGATTAAGTCGATTATATCGATCCCAGTGCGTAACTGGCACTTATTTAATCGACCCCGAAAGGATGAAAGGCAAAGTTGACCTCGGCGGAATTTGAACTCAGAACGTAGCGGCAGACGAAATACCACTACGCATTTCGCCAGGCGTGCTAAGGTCTCTGCCAGCTCGCCAGATGGACAAAATGCCGCTAAGCATTTTATCCGGCATGCTCACGACTCTGCCAGTTCAATATATAAAAAATAATCTTATTATCAAAGCTGAAATGCCTTTGATCACGGATCTGCCCGGTTAAAACCGACCTAGGGTTAAATAAACAATACAACAACACGAGCAAGAGCAATAACAATCCTTTCTACTATAGGCACAAGGCCTAGAATTCTGGGGGAAGGGGTTAGTCGATGAAAGGCAAAGTTGACATCGGTGGAATTTGAACTCAGAACGTGGGTGCGGACGAAATGCCGTTAAGCATTTTGACCGGCGTGTTCACGATACTGCCAGCTCGATATAGTCTTTTACTTGTTTTAGTCATTTGACTGCGACCATGCTGGAGCACCGCCTTTAGTCGAACAAATCGACCCCAGGACTTATTTTTTGTAAACCTAGTACTTATTCTATCGGTCAATTTTGCCGAACCGCTAAGTTACGGGGATGTAAGCACTCCAGCATCGGTTGTCAAGCGATGTTGGTGGGGGACAAACACAGGTACACAAACATATACACACACGTGCATATATATATATATATATATATATATATATATATATATATATATATATAACGGAAGCTTTATGAAATAAACAAAAGACGAAGGCAGGTGGAAAACAAACGAACAATTGTATTAGTTATGGCGCTCAGGGAAATATAAATAAAACAAGTCTTTAACGTTTCGAGCCTACGCTCTTCAACAGAAAGATACACAGAGAGAGAAAAACACAGAAAGAAGGAGAGAAAAAAAATGCGTGCGGTAGCTAACGAATCAACATGGCGATCTGATTTCGGCCAGAGGTCAAAGATCAAACATGAGACGCGAGAGCGAATAAGGGGAGATAATAGGTTTGATAAATGGGTTGAGGGGACAGCTAAAATGCGTGGGAGGGGTCTGGATGTGTGTATGTATAGGGTTGGTGTATGTATTAGTATGTTAAAGGGTGTGTTGTGGTGTGTTTGTGTGTATGAAGAGTATTAGTGCGTAGATTGGTCTGGACGTGCGTATGTATGGGGTTGGGTGGTATGTATTAGTATGTATTAGTATGTATTAGTACGTATTGGTATGTATAGGTGTGTGTGTGTGTTGTGAGAGAGTATAAGTGCGTATGCGGGGTCTGGACGTGTTATGTAAGGGTTGGTGTAAGTATTAGTATGTACTAGTATGTATTAGTACGTATTAGTATGTATTAGTTGGTGTGTGTATTAGTATGGCACATCATATGTGATGTGAGTGTAAAGTCATGTGGTGTAGTGAGGAGAAGAAGGGACGGGGAGAAAGATTGGGAGGGGGAGAGAGGGGGGGGAGAAAGGGGAGGGGAAGAAGAGGGGGAGGAGAGGATGGGGGAGAGGAGAGAGGGGGAGAAGGAAGGGGAGGAGGGGGATGAAGGAGGAAAGAGGGAGAGGGGGAGAGGGGGAGTGAGGGAGCAGAGGGAAGGGAAGAGGGAGGGAGAAAGAGGGAAGAAGGGAAGGGAGTAGGGGTGAAAGGATGAAGGACTGAAGAAGTAGGGGTCGGGGGGAGAAGGATAGGTGAGGAGGGGGTGAGGTAGATGAGTAGGGGGGAGAGTTTGAGACCAAATGGCGTATAAGAGCGAAGAAGATAAGATTAATTCCTGTTCACGCGCAAACGGGAATCTCCGGATGGCCCTCTGTGTAAGGACAAACGAACACAGATAGGTGTGCAAGGGTGACCGGTGGAGCGGAAATGGCGTGAGACCGGTGTGTCGTTCGCAAGGTGGATGTCACGAAGGTGTATATATATATAATATAATAATATATATATATATATATATATATCCATATGTACGACGGGCTTTTTTCAGTTTCCGTCCACGAAATCCTCGCAAAAGGCTTTGGTCGGCCCGAGGCTATAGTAGAAGACACTTACCCAAGGTGCCACGCAGTGGGACTGAACCCGGAACCATGTGGTTGGCAAGCAAGCTACTTACCACACAGCCACTGCTACGCCTCTGTAAAAAATAATGATATGTAACAAATAATGCTATTATTATAGCTGAAATGCCTTTGATCACAGACCTGCTCGGTTAAAGCCGACCTAGGGTTAAACAGTGAAATAACAAGAACAAAAATAATTACAATAACAGCAAAAAAAAAATTGAGCTTCTACCATTCTTCTTTTTATTTGTTTTTGTTGTTGTTTTCAAGGTACCGAGGATACATCGTCAGAATTTGTAAATCTGGAGAAAGACATTTTTGATTGGCAGCAGATGCAGTACCCGACCTACTTCTATGAACAGTCAAGAACTGGATACAATACGTACTCAATTAAAGAATTTTCATCCAATAAGGTAATCCTTTTCTTTCTTTTATTCTTTTACTTGTTTCAGTCATTTGACTGCGGCCATGCTGGAGCACCGCCTTTAATCGAGCAACTCGATCCCGGGACTTATTCTTTTGTAAGCCCAGTACTTATTCTATCGGTCTCTTTTGCCGAACCGCTAAGTAACGGGGACATAAACACACACCAGCAATCGGTTGTCATGCCATTGCTAGGGGGACAAACACAGACACACAAACACACCACACGCTATATATATGCATATATACGACGGGCTTCTTTCAGTTTCCGTCTACCAAATCCACTCACAAGGCTTTGGTCGGCCCGAGGCTATAGTAGAAGACACTTGCCCAAGGTGCCACGCAGTGGGACTGAACCCGGGACCATGAAAAAATCATAGCCGTGTGGGGACACGCGCTATGACAACGCGTCGTTGCTTCCACCATTTTTTGGTGAATCTTTTATTCCTGGTTGATCACGCCTTTGCATCTCTCAGGCGACAACCCTCCAATTCGTGGGTCCGTTTGGGCATTCGTTGCTGGTGACGGTTTTACAAGGTCAGAGTTCAAATACTACCTCCAACGTCTTGTATACTCGCCATTTTGCACCACGCAGGGAAGATGTCGGGTCTATTCTTTGACATGCCGGTTGCCACATGGCGCTAGAGAAACCTGAAACGAACTGTTTTAGTGAAGAACTCAACATCTCAAACCCCTAGCTTGAATCTGCCACAGTAGTAGTAGTAGTAGTAGTAGTAGTAGTAGTAGTAGTAGTAGTAGTAGTAGTAGTGGCAGCAGCAGTTGTAGCAGTAGCAGCCGCAACAGCCGCAGTAGTAGTAGTAGTTGTTGTTGTTGTAGCAGCTGTAGTAGTAGTTGTAGTAGTAACAGCAGTAGCAGTAGCAGCAGCAGTAGTTGGTAGTAGTGGTAGTAGTAGTAGTAGTAGTAGTAGTAGTAGTAGTAGTAGCAGCAGCAGCAGCAGCAGTAACAGCAGCAGCAGCAGCAGTAAGAGTAGTAGTGTAGTAGTTGTGTAGTAGTAGTAGTAGTAGTAGTAGTATTAGTAGTAGTAGTAGTAGTAGTAGTAGTAGTAGTAGTAGTAGTAGAGTAGTAGTAGGGAGTTATGCGCTGTAATAGCGCATCACTGTATCCACCATTTTTTGGGTGATTCCCTATCCCTGGCGGATGACCCTTTGCACTACTTAAGCAACCACCCTCCGGTCCGCGGGTCTGTTTGGGTTGTCATTGCCGGTGCGGGTTTCACGGGATCGGAGTGCAAGTCCTACATCAACCTATTTCAGTCGCCTTTTATGACACGCATAGGAAACATGGGATCTATTCTTTGATATGCCGGTTCCCACACAGCACAGAAATAGAAACATTATTTATTAACCATGTGGTTTAAGGCGATAGGTTTCGTTGTGAAAGTGAAGTTTGCTTCGTCATTATATTTTAGCTTCTTCTCACAAAACTTCCGGTTGCTGATGTCAAAACAACTACCCAATAATGGCGACCTAATTTCGTTTTTTATTGTCTGACAAGAAATAAAAGCATAATAAATGAAATAACAGATTAAAATTATATACTTTTATTCGAGACGACCCCTAAAACCAGACACACTAAGTGGTTGTATTAAATTTAAACAAGGATAAGCTAAGAGAAATTACTCAGAATGGCCAGAGGCATGTATTTGTATAACATAGACGAATACAGGCAAATCAAATATCATACAACATAAATACTTGATTTATCAAAATTAATTCCGCCTCCAGACGATGCGTTATAATGACCAAACGGCAATTAAGACCAGTTCCATATGAGAAAAGGAGATAACCTCAAGAATAGAGAATTCTCTAAAGTTGGCATGTCATTAAGGACAAGGATAGGCAGATTGTCTGGAGATAAGTAAGTACGTGGAGATAAGAAATAAGTGGATATGTATTTTTGCCTCAATGGGTGTTACCGTGAAGGATTCTAACCAATCAAGTACCAGTTTCCTGGAATGCGTTTAATATGTAAATTAGTCTGTCCAATCACGTTACACCGCTAAAATTCGTAGATATCTAAATAATATGTTTGTGGGTAGCTGATTGGTTAGATAAGGTATTGATGAAAGGGCAATAATCCTTGAAATATGCATATACACCATTCCTTAATTTTTCTCTCTTCGATTGCATATATTTCTTAGGTGTATGTGTTATGAAACTTCATAACTTACAGTGTGGTTCTGAATTCCATAGAAAATCTATAGAGATAACCTTAAAAATGAAATTATTGCACTGTTAATGCATAGTGAAACAGAGTATTGATACTATACCATATGTACAAAATTTAAGGCGACGAGCTGGCAGAAACGTTAGCGCGCCAGGCGAAATGCTTAGAGGTATTTCGTCTGCCGTTAGTTCTGTGTTCAAATTCCGCCGAAGTCGATGAATTAAGTACCAATTACGCACTGGGGTCGATATAATCGACTTAATGTCCTTGTTTATCCCCTCTATGTTTAGCCCCTTGGTGGGCAATAAAGAAATAGATATCATATGTACAAAACGAGACAATGTTGCCTCGTCAACAATTAAGTATGTATGTATGTGTGTATGTAGGCAGGTCGGTAGGTAGGTAGGTATTGCAATCTACTTACTAACATATATCAACCTACACAAGCAGACACACGCGCAGACAAACATACACATACACATACGTGTGCGCACATACGCACACACACACACACACACACACACACGTGCGCGCGCGCGCGCGTGCTCGCAGGTATTTAGAAACATCGAGATACTTGAAATAATTCGTTTTTAACGGTGGAACTGAAGGAACTCGAAGTAGATAGAGCTATAAATAAAAACGAGTAAACGTTTTTATGACGACAAACAGGTTGTAATTTGGGAGGGAACGTGGCTGTCATTTTTAGCAGATCGAGTAACTACGTCGATTTCTCCATTTTGAATAGAGTATTTTTTTTTCCTATGTGCAAGTAACTGAGTATTTTCTTTTGTCAATTCAGCATTAAGTTCCCACACAGTGGACCCTACCTCCAACCCCTTCCTTCCTTCTTTCAATCTCTCTCTCTCTCTCTCTCTCACCTCTCTCCTCTCTCCTCTCTCTCTTCACCTCTTCTCTCTCTCTCTCTCTCCTCTCCTTCTCTCTCTCCCCCCTCCCCCTCTCTCTCTCTCTCTCTCTCTCTCTTCTTACACGCTATCCTAACTCCCGTCAAAGGTGAATATCACCGTTTAAAATGGCAGATGTGTACAACCCATATCTTCCTCACCAGACTAACACTATCTTTTGTGAAAAGCGATACGATAACGATCTAATTAGATTCTGGGCGCTGTAATATGATAAGGTTGAATTTTTTCATAATGATTTTCTGTTGTTTGCGGGAACTGGACATAATTAACTCTTATATACAGGCGTTACAGGCGTCGCTTTGCGGTAAAAAAGCTTGCTTCCCGACCACATGGTTCTGGGTTCAATTCCACTGCATGGTCCCTTAGGCAGATGTCTTCCACTATAGCCTCATCTCGACCAAAGCCTTGTGAGTGCATTTGGTGGGCGGAAACGGAAAGAAGCCCATCGTTTATGTATATATTATATTCTTTTCTACTCTAGGCACAAGGCTTGAAATTTTTGGAGGAGGGGGCAGTCAGTAATATAGACCGACCCCAGTGGGCGACTGAAAAACTTATGTGCATAGATCTCTTCGTTCGACTAAAATCCTTCAAGGCGGTGCCTCAGGATGGCCGCAGTCCATTGACTGAAACAAGCAAAAGGTAAAAGGTAAAAATACACATATATGCGTGCGCGTGTGTGTGGTAAAGGCCCACGGCTCGGTGGTTACAGCGTCGAGCTCTCAATCATGAAGTAGTGAGTTCGATTCCCGGACCAGGTTGTGTGTTGTTCCCTTTTTTTCACGTTGCTCCAGTTCACTCATCGGTAGAAATGAATGGCGACGTCACTGGTGCCGAGCTGTATCGGCCCCTTAGTCATTCCCTTGGATAACATCAGTAGCGTGAAGAGGGGGAGACTGGCATCAATGGGCGACTGCTAGTCTTCCATAAAACAGCCTTGCCCGGACATGTACCTTGGAGGGGAGACCTTCTAGGGTCAATCGCATCGTCATTCATGAATACAGTGGGGTTTTACCCTTACTCATTATATATCTATATTATATATATATACATATATATGTGTATGTATATATATATATATATATTATATATATATATATATTATATATATATGTATGTATATATATGTATGTATCTATAGATATATATATATATATATATATATGATGTATATATATATATATAATATTATATATATATATAATACAAATGTAAAAATTAATTAATCAATTAATAATTAATAATTTTACCAAGTACTTCGGTATGTTAAGAGAACCATTATCGGTAAACTTATACATAAAATTCTATAATTATAAGCATAATTATAATTAGGGTTCAGCAAAATTTGTTTCACCACATACCGAAATTTAGAAATAGCAGTTAAACTACTATTCTACTACTATAAGATAACTCACACACAGCAATACTCAACGATACTAATTATGCTCATAATTATAGAATTTTTATAATACTTAATTATATACATGTACATAAATATGTGCCATACATATATACATACATACGCATACATAAATATGCATGACTCCATACGCATATACATACAATTATATATTCAAATATACACATACATATAGATATATCATACATACATATGTACGTAATACATACGTACACACATACTTCACCCAAACTGACCCCACCTCCTTTAGGTTCTACACTAAAAACTACATCCAGTCCTTTTCCTCTAGAACGTTGATCCTCAGAAATTTGATCTCACCCACTTCAAATCCTGCTAAAGTCTACTTCCTTTTTCGTTTCTTTCTGGTTGATCAACCAACCGAATGCTAATGATTTAATGGTTTATCTTTTGATCCTATTTTGCAGGATAAAATCGCTGAATTTCTAATAAAACTTGAGGCGATAAAAACTGACAAGTTCTCAGCCAATGGCAAAATGAATTATAAGATGACCAGAGATATGCTACAGAAGAAATTAGACGGTTACCGATGGCATTTGTAAGTCGTAAACTGGTTCTTATTTTAAAAGATTTTATGATTCAGTGCGACCATGTGATAGAGAACAGGAAGCCGGACATAGTCTTAATTGAGAAAGAAAACAATCTCTGCTGATATAGCATGCCCAGCAGACAGCAAGATATGCGATAAGGAAGAAAGAAAAGTCGAGAGATATGACAGGTTAGCTTGGGAAATGAAAGCAGTTGTGGTCGATGTAAAATGTAGCAAGTAGTACCAAATAATTGAAGGATCCCTGTGAACAGTGTGCAAAAATCTCGAGAAGTACGTCGAACAAATAGGGGCTGCAATAAGGGTCGAGCACTTGCAGAAAGTAGCACTGCTTGGAACCGCTCCAATGCTCCGGAAAGGTGCTCGAAAAAATAAGAGGTGTTACCTTAGTTCACTGGTAGTGAAAAACTGTCGCTGTAGTACATCTCCAGCGTTAGAAGCCGTGCAAAGGAAATAATAATAATCATAATAATAATAATAATAATAATAATAATAATAATAATAATAATGATGATGATGATGATGATGATGATGATGATGATGATGATGATGATGATGATGATGGCGATGAGGATGATGATGATGATGATGATGATGATAATAATAATAATAATAATGATAATAATAATAATAATAATGATGATTATGATGATGATGATGATGATGATGATGATGATGATGATGGTGACGATGATGACGATGATGACGATGATGACGATGATGACGATGATGACGATGATGATGATGATGACGATGATGATGATGATGATGATGATGATGATGATGATAATAATAATAATAATAATAATAATAATAATAATAATAATAATAATAATAATGATGATGATGATAATAATAATAGCAACAACCACAACAGCCACAACAGCAAAAAAAAAAACAACAATAGCATGAAATGCGGAATATGGCTTTCAACAGTTGTTTGCTCCCAATTTCACGTTTCTGTTTTTAAAAAATGCGTCTTTCATTGTTTTCTTCGTATTTCTCATCATTAATAAATTTGGTTTCTACGAAAAGGCATTTACATGTTTCCTTGGACTAGCTAGAAATAGTAATAAATTTTGTATCAAATTGCACTCAAATATCTTTAAAAAAAAAAACCCGAATACATTAGAATATGTTAAGCTAGATTACGCTACTTCAAAAGATCGTAAGTTTTATAGATAATAAGGTTTGCCTGACTTTATCTGACTTTGGTTTAAACAACTACAACAATAACAGCCACAGCAACTACGACCGCAGTAGGTAAAACACTCCCAACGCAGTGCTACCACAACACAAATATTTTAGACAACGTTGGAGGACTTGTGATATTCTGCTACCTGAAACTAGACCATACTTTCATCTACCTCATAAAACACACGTGAGAAATGCGTACACCTGTTATTACTACAAAGGTTTTGAGAACTTCAAAGATAAGAGGTGAAAAGATATAGATAAGAAACTAAAGCAACTGCGAAGTATTTGAACAGTTGCGAGTTTATCAGCACATCAAACGGACATATAAAACAAGCCACACATACACAAGTATGTATCTGTCTATATATAATGTTGAGTAAAGAATATATGCATATGTGTGTATGTGTGGTTATATATATATAAAATAAATGCGCACTTTTAAAGCCTAGCCAGGCTCATGGGACCGGTTTCCCGGTTTCAATGGCGTATGTGTTCCCCAGCTGGACGGGACGCCAGTCCATCGCAGCGTTACTCATTTTTGCCAGTTGAGTGGATTGGAGCAACGTGAAATGAAGCGTCGCCCGGTCCAGGAATCGAAACCACAATCTTACGATCATGATGCTGACACTCTAACCACTAAGCCACGCGCCTCCACAGACATTAGATCATGTGCGTTCAGATAATACGTAATATGAAATTATATAGAGAGATAGATAGAGACAGAGGGAGAGAAGTAGGTAGCTAGGTTGATAGATAGATAGATAGATAGATAGATAGATAAGAGATAGGATAGATAGATAGATAGATAGATAGATAGACAGATAGATAGATAGATATGTTTCTTTATTAGCCACACAGGGCTGCACACAGATAGAACAAATTACAAGGTAGAGCTTTTCTTTTGAAGGTTTAAAAAAAAATAAATAAATAAATAAAAAATAAAAAAATAAAATTAAATTAAAAATAAAATAAAAAAGGGGGGGTCGATCAAAAGGGATCGTAAAAGGAGAGAAAGAGGACAAAAAAAAGGGGGGGGTTAAAAAAAAGGGGGAGAGGAAAAAAATTGATCAATAGGGATCGTTATCACAGAAATGTCAATATGAAGTGTAAAGGGGGGGACAGGTGAGGTTTACCCGTGGAAAGAAAAGCCTACGGAAAAGACCACGGTAACCTCGGTCAATGAAGTCACATGTTATATTTCTTTTTTTTTTTTTTTTTTGCAAATAAGCAACTCTCTGTATTAATTTTTACGGTTCATAGAATCATAGTCAAGGTGGCTTCGTCATTCATACGTGCCCCTTGCTACATTCACCCATCTTTTTTTAAAACATTCACTAGACAAAACTTGCCTCTCTACTCTCACTTTTTTCTTCAAGTGATACTTGAAGAAGTTGATGAGAGATTGACCAGAGAGGAAAGTGTTTGTCTCTAATCCTTTCAGACGCGTCCACCAGATACATTCTTTCGCCATAGCCACAAGTATGATAAAAATAGCTCTTCCTTCCCGTTTGAAGGAAGGAGGCGTGACGATATTAACGATAGACTCGGCTGATAAACCGACACGTCCCACACGTGACAGCAGTCGTTCGACATAAGCCCACAGGTGGGAAATTGCTGGACACTGCACGATTGCGTGCAGAGCGGTTTCGTCGCTCTGCCCGCATCTCGGGCAGGTCGGCCCCGTGTTTCTCGAGCCATGCTTATAGAGCTTATCCCGAACGGGTAGCGCTTCTCGGTAGCACCGCCAGGCCAGGGATCTCTGGAAGTTGTCCATAGGTCTCGGGCCGAAAGTCGTTTGAAACAGGCGGGTCAGGTATTCCTCGTCGACGCCCAGGTTTGCCCCGAGCTCGTCGTCGTACCTCCCAGATAGATAGATTGATAGATAGATAGATAGATAGATAGATAGATAGATAGAGAGATAGATAGATAGATGCATGGATGGATGGATGGATAGATAGATAGATAGATAGATAGATAGATAGATAGATAGATAGATAGATAGATAGATAGATAGATGCATGGATGGATGGATGGATAGATAGATAGATAGAGAGTGTGAGATATATATATATAGGTCGAGAGGTAGGTAAGTAGGTGGGCAGGTAGGAAGATAAGTCTATATGTATGCCTCAATTTATCTATCTGTATGTGTGTGTGCGTGAGTGTGCGTGCGTGTGTGTACATGTGTGTGTGTTCTTTTCTATTCTATTTACTGTCCATATACCTCAAGAAAGGAGACGTCTGTTGCCATTGGTGCCACGCTGTTTCATAGGAGGACGAACAGCGAGTGTTTCTTTCCAAATGCTCATAAAGTACGAGTTTACATGGAATCGTTGTCAGAATTTAGAGCTGTATCATTAGTGAAAACAGCTTTTGGGGTTACCAGATGTTGCAGACGTAGGTCTTTTGCATAGAAATTTGTTTGGAAAGTCTGTGGCGTCCTCAATATATTTTGTGAAAATTAATGTCATTTTGGGTCTCACCCGTTGTGAGAAGTAGAAATTTATTTGCTACGATGAAACAAATGGAAATCAACACGAACCGTGTTTTACAATAATTTTCATCGTATAGAGGGACAGAATTATGTTGACCTAAATGTGGTGGACGGAGTATGCGAGTAGTCCGTCCGTCTAGTTTGCTAATGCCCCACGATTTCTTGCAGCTAGTATGAACACATACATATGAACACATACATATATGTGATCAAGTGACCGACCAGGCTATCAGATGCTTCCTAGGGCTATATAGCGGTGGCGTAATTCCTCTACGGGACTGTCACGTTATGTTGACTTTATACAAAACCACTGATATATAATATATATAGATATATATATATATATATATATATTATATATATACTGAACGCTTGTGGCTCTATGGGTAAGGGTTTTGCACACGCCAGATCTTGGGTTTGGTTTCCGAACTAGGCGGCGCGCTGTGTTCTTCACCAAAATACTTGCTATCATATTATTCTAGTGTTGTGTGGGGTCCGGCATGTCAAAGAAAAAACTCAACATTTCCTCTGCACATTGTAAATTCAAATTACGTCGAGGTCAACTTTGCCTTTCATTCTTTCGGGGGCGATAAATTAAGTACCAGTTATGCACTAGGGTCGATGTAATCGACTTAATCCCTTTGTCTGTCCTTGTTTGTCCCTCCTTGTCGGCAATAAATAAGAAACGTTAGCACGCTAGGCGAAATTTGTAGCCGTATTTCGTCTGCCATCACGTTCTTAGTTCAAATTCCGCAGAGGTTGACTTTGCCTTTCATCCTTTCGGGGTCGATAAATTAAGTACCAGTTACGCACTGAAGTCGATGTAATCGACTTAATCCGTTTGTCTGTCCTTGTTTGTCCTCTCTGTGTTTAGCCCCTTGTGGGAGGTAAAGAAATAGGTATTTCGTCAGCCGCTACGTTCGGAGTTCAAATTCCGCCGAGGTCGACTTTGCCTTTCATCCTCTCGGGGTCGAATAAATAAGTACCAGTTACGCACTGGGGTCGATATAATCGACTTAATCCGTTTGTCTGTCCTTGTTTGTCCTCTCTGTGCTTAGCCCCTTGTGAATAGTGAAGAAAGAAGAAACGTTAGCACGCCGGGCGAAATGCTTAGTGGTAGCTCGTCTGTCTTTACGTTCTGAGTGGAAAATCCGCCGTGCTCGACTTTGCCTTTCATCCTTTCGGGGTCGATAAACTACCAGTTACGCACTTGGGTCGATGTAATCGTCTTAATCCGTTTGTCTGTCCTTGTTTGCCCTCTCTGTGTTTAGCCTCTTGTGTGTAGTAAAGAAATAGGTATTTCGTCTGTTTTTACGTTCTGAGTTCAAATTACGCCGGGGTCAACTTTGCCTTTCATCTTTACGGGGTCGATAAATTAAGTACCAGTTGCGTACTGAGATCGATCTAATCGACTAGCGCCCTGCCCCAAAATTTTGGACCTTGTGTCTACAGCAGAAAAGAATATTAGCAACATCAAGGTAAAATTTATTTTAACAATTTTTCATTTTTCTTTTTTCAACAGATATGGGGCATTAACTCCGACATCGTTTCTCGAACCGAACCCCTCTCCAATTCTAGGGTTGTTTAACCTTGTTGGCGATGAGCAATCTGAGGAAAACCTCAATACTATCTTCAGAATAACAGATTCGATTCCAGATGTGGTAAGAATACTGAATGGTTTCGTTTTGTCATTTTGAACGTCCGCCGTGATTGTTGCAATTTTCATAGAAGCAAGGACAAAATATAAGAAGCACAACGTACGCATGCGCACACACACAGACACACACACACACATACATATTATATATATATATATATATATATATATATATATATATATATCACGTGATCACGTGACCGGCCAGGCTATCAGATGTTGCTACACATCGCTAGTCACAATGCGCTTCGCATTGTTTTAGCCTTCAAATGACGCCACCCCGCTGGCTAAGCGAGCAGGCCAACATATATATATACAAAAGTAGCAATCCGTCGGTTACGACGACGAGGGTCCCAGCTGATACGATCAACGGAAAAGCCTGCTCGTGAAATTAACGTGCAAGTGGCTGAGCACTCCACAGACACGTGTACCCTTAACGTAGTTCTCAGGGAGATGCAGCGTGACACAGTGTGTGA
>NW_021835415.1:35000-40032 GCF_006345805.1 Octopus sinensis | reverse complement strand
CGTCAGCCATACTCTCTCTCTACCTCTCTCTCTCCCACTCTCTCACCCACTCTCCCTCTCTCTCTCTACCTCTCTCTCCCACTCTCTCACCCACTCTCTCTCTCCCACTCGCTCTCTCTTTTCG
The DNA here is from genome assembly GCF_006345805.1 of Octopus sinensis. Classification (NCBI taxonomy): domain Eukaryota; kingdom Metazoa; phylum Mollusca; class Cephalopoda; order Octopoda; family Octopodidae; genus Octopus; species Octopus sinensis. The sequence goes on along the minus strand of NW_021835415.1, from coordinate 39,908 downwards.
TCGCACTCTCTTTCTCTCTCTCTCTCTCTCTCTCTCTGTTCCACCTCTGTCTCTTCTCACCTTCACTATCCCTAATGTACCCCCCTCTCTCTCTCTCTCATTATTCTCTCATTTCGCTTCTACTTTTCTAAGTTCACTTCCACCCTTTCTTTAGAAAAGATCCCTTACACTATATGTTGCTTTTTCTTTCTCTCCCTCCCTCCCTCTCTCTCTCCCTATCTCTCTCCCTCTCTCTCTCTCTCTCTCTCTCTCGATCTGTCTTCCTCAAGCACTATTTCACTGTCTGTAACTCGCACCTTTATTTCTTCCTCTCCTTTTTTCGTTTTCTATTTATCTCTCTATCCACACCACTTCACACATACAAAACCTACGCCTTTTCTCTCTGTCTCTCTCTCTCGCTTTCTTCTCTCTCGCCTTCAAACACACCGCACAAACACTTTACAAACTCGTTTTCACAAACATTCTGGTGTATAAAATTATTAATACAAATATACAGGAGTGGCTGTGTGGTATGTAGCTTGCTTACCAACCACATGGTTTCGGGTTCAGTCCTACTGCATGGCACCTTGAGCAAGTGTCTTCTACTATAGCCTCGGGCCGACCAAAACCTTCTGAGTGGATTTGGTAAACGGAAATTGAAAGAAGCCCGTCGTATATATGTATATATGTATGTATGTATGTGTGTGTATATGTTTGTGTGTCTGTGTTTGTCTCCCCAACATCGCTTGACAACCGATGCTGGTGTGTTTACGTCCCCTTAACTTAGCGGTTCGGCAAAAGAGACCGGTAGAATAAGTACTAGGCTTACAAATAATAAGTCCTGGGGTCGATTTGCTCAACTAAAGGCGGTGCTCCAACATGGCCGCAGTCAAATGACTGAAACAAGTAAAAGAGTCAGAAAGAGTACCTGAAATGCTTTATACATCTCATTAGCCGACATGTCGGAGGAATCAGAAAATGGTTGGGAATATTTATATATATAATGTGTCTGTCTTTATCACTTAGTGACGCTTGTCAACCGGTGTTGATGCGTTTACATCCCCGTAACTTACCGCTTAGGCCATAGAATAACTACCAAACTTAAGGGAAAATAAGTACTGCGCTCGATTCATCAAGGCGGTACTCCAGCATGACCGCGGTCTAATGAGTGAAACGAGTAAAAGATAAAAGAAGTGGCTGTGTGGTAAGAAGCTTGCTTCCAAACTAAATAATTCAGGATTCAGTCCCACTGCTCGGCACCTTGGACAAGCGTAGGTTTGTATACGGAAACTAAAAGGAGCCCGTCCTATATATGCATATATATCTATATCTATCTATCTATCTATCTATCTATCTATCTATCTATCTATCTATCTATCTATCTATCTATCTATCTATCTATCTATCTATCTATCTATCTGTGTGTGTGTGATTATTCAGTTTATTTCAAGATTTCTTGCCAATAGAGAAAGAACCGGCTTCTAACCTAGATCCAAGGTTCCTTCACTGGAATTTCAACATCAACATCAGTTTTTTATTGTATGTATGTATATATGTATGTATGTATGCATGCATGTATGTATGCATGAATTCTTATGCATATCTAGACATGCTCGTATATATTTAAATGATAAACTTCTGGTAAGTTTTACAGATTTTTACAATTCCAGTGATGGATTGGATCTGTAATCTTCGGATTAGCTTTCTCCTCTCTGGTTTTGAGAAGCCTAATTTCTAGACAGTGTGTTATATATCCCAGGACCCCAATAATTACAGATATAAACCTGAACTTGTAATCTGAATAGAGTAACTGCAGATTTCTCAATAGTTCAGCACAGGTGTTCTCTTTTTCACTGATCTTCAACTTTATGTTAACATCCGCTGGGTAACTAATTTCCACAACAGTACAGTTTCTCTTCTCTATCCCAAATCATTATATCAGGTCTGTATATATGTATGCATGTATGTATGTATGTATGTATGTATATATATATGTATGTATGTATGTATGTATGTATGTATGTAATGTTTATATGTTCTCTTCTGGGTTTAATTATTTAAATTCTTCCTCCTCTGTGAAGGCGCGTGGATATTCTGCTCACGATCGCATAGTCGTGAGTTCGATTTCCAGCGGTAAGACACTTTATTTCACGTTGTTCCAGTCCGCTCAACGGGCAAAAATGGTGGATGTAATTCAAAGGGCCAACCTTGTCATTTCTGTCCCCTGCTGAATCTCCCTGAGAACTACGTTAAGAGTTCTCGTGTTTGTGGAGTGTTCTGCCACTTGCACGTTAAATTCACGAGCAGGCTATAGTCGAAGACACTTGCCCAAGGTGCCACGCAGTGGAACTGAACCCGGAATCATATGGTTGGTAAGCAAGTTACTAATCACACAGCCACTCCTGCGTCTATGTATATATATATATATATCTTATCTTCTGTCAGTCAATTGTTTGCGGCCATGCTTGGGTACTGCCTTGAAGGGTTTTTAGTCGAACAAATCGACGTCAGGACTTATTTTATAAGCCTAATACTTATTCCATTGTGAGAGAAACTGAGAAACAGAATCAGTGTGACTTTCATTAATTTCTCTCCTTTCATCTTTTCCTGAAAAAGGACTCTGTCCGAAACGTTGGTTTGGCAAGTTCATTATTTTTTTTATTGATTTTACTATCTAATACAAGTCTTACTGACGCAAACTAACACAACCATCTTCGGAATATGCCAGACCATATTTATAATTATATTTATGTATATATATCTATATGCATGCACACACATACTCACACGCGCATGCGTACACATGCACACACGCACACACACACACACACACACGCACACACATAAATCCATATACACATGCAGAGACGCTCGCAAATACGTATAAGGTGTATAATATATACATCTATAGATCTATATCAATTCCTGCACCTATATGAACGTGTACATGTATTAACATTTAAATATGCTTACATAAACTTATATGTATATATGTAATATATAAATGTATCCATATTTACAAGCACATAACATATATATAATCAAAATAAGCAACAAGGATATCCAGAGATAATGCCGTACGATCGTTTCATGCGACTCCATTTAATTGAACAAAGTAAACATTACATCAATTTTATGTGTAGAGCAATCTTCAGCTGCACAAGAAACATAGAATTTATATATATATATATATATATATATATATGGTGGAAGTCAACTAGTGACTGGGTAAGGCCAATTTCTAAACTCAGTAACTCCAAGCCAATATTCCGAGAGTCTAAGAAGTTCCTCTGCCTCAATTTCTTTTGAATGGAGAACGTACTTTTCAGTGCAATCAGCTATAAAACCAATAGCATAACAAACTTTGAGACGACCAGACATAGACTGCACTTTAAGTTTTTCTATACGAGTTTACCTTCTTCTAGAACTAATTTCTAACGAGAACTAGGAGCCCTTTAATGCAAGTGGTTCACATGCTAGATAATCCATAGGATTCCCCTAACATGTACTACTATTCTGGGTCGGAATAGACTTGTAAACAATAGTGGTTAAGAGGTGGTTCGACACTCCTCAAAACCCTGAAACTCTCATACCAGGGCCTCACTACCAGATGCAGTTTAAAGTCATCCCCAGGACAAGCATGCTTACATACATACATAACGATTAAAGACCTCCTTCAGTCATGAATGACCATGGGATTGCACCTAGAAAGTTACTCTCCGAGACATTAGTCCGGGCAAGGTGGCTTATGGAAGACTAGCGGTCGCCCATGCATACCAGATTCCCCTCTCCACGCCACCGATGTTATCCAAGGGGAAAGGCAAAGTCTGATACAGCTTGGCACCAGTGACGTCGCAACTCATTTCTACAGCTGAGTGAACTGGAGCAACGTGAAATAAAATGTCTTACTCAAGAACACAACACATAGCCCAATCCTGGAATCGAACTCACTATCGTGAGCCGACGCTCTAACCACTGAACCATGCGCCTTCACATACATACATACATACATACATACATACATACATACATACATACATACATACATACATACATACATACATACATACATACATACATACATACTTAGCAAAATAACTGAGGCAGATTTTCCAAATCTAATCTAGCAGTGGCACAGTGAAGATTTGTAAGACATTCCAAACATTCTCCATGCGACATTCTTGTGTGAACAGATGCACACACTTGGGTGTCTGCCTCGACAGTTCAACCAACACCGACTCAACCACATATTTACAAACACCGGGAACTCGCTTAACTCAAAAACCTCTCGCTTTGTTAGCGACCGGCTTAAACTCTCTCCCAGAAAGAAAAACATACATACATACATACATACATACATACATACATACATATACATACATACATACATACATACATACATAGAAGGGTATGCGTTTGCAATCCAGGCACAGGAAATATCAACCAAGTAGGGGAGACCGGGTCTAGTTGTTACTCGGCAAGTTGTTACAAGCCCATTGTTTCCTATTTCAAGAAATAAGTAGCACTCAGGTCTCTACCTCGTGAAGGCCAACTCTATAGCATCATGACTGCACATGTGTATTGCACTGGCAGGCTGTTACCAGGAAAGGTATGGCTCAAAAAACGATTCTTTACCCCAAAAGTGAAATTTTGCCACAAAGTTATTTCATTAACTATTAAAGCACAAGTGGTGTTACTGAAATAGCTTGTGGCTCATTAGGAAGTGTTGGAAGTTGCCTTCGATACATGAAGGTGTGTCGTGGATGCCATGCATTGCTAGTGCTGTGTACGAGGTAATCCCCAGAAATCCATGGTCAGGGCTAATTGTTAGTGTATCAGCTTATCCCAGACATGTAGCAACTTACCCCTTCTATTTCAGTTTAACACGCCATGCCGTAAAATGTGACAAGCGATGCAGACTTTGTGGAG